>NW_024096448.1:0-70416 GCF_016545825.1 Eucalyptus grandis
CATATCATACATTTACCATCACCATTACCATGCATCCATGCACATATCATCATCATATCACATGTACCATCATCATTGCCATGCATATTTCAATTTCAATTTCTCAATTTCATCCTTTCATATTGGACCGCCACGTTTTTCTTTCCCGGGACCAATGCTTGCATCCCGCATGTATCCAAGATACAATCAGTCATCCGGCTCCCCCACTCTCCGGGCATCTCATACCCCAATTGGCATCACGAGGACCCTCCGGCATTCAGCCATTGAAGGCCACCGGGCAACCGGCCATACCCTTCTAGCCAGGCATCTCGCATCCCAACTAGCATCGCGAGGCATCCCTCGGCACAATACCTGCCAAGCTTTCGGAATTATGTACCGACATACCACCAGGCACCCCCCCTGGAATTACGTACCGTATACCACCGGGCATCTCGAAACTCCTAAGGAAATCTCCGGGGCTCGCCATGAAAATGGTTTCCCCTACCCTCCGGAATTACGCACCGACATACCACCAGGCCTCCCCTGGAATTACGTACCGTATACCATCGGGCATCCCGACACTCCCGGGGCATCGTCGGCTCACACCTCCGACGGCCTTCTCACTTATCTCAATTCACATCTCCAATTATAGTTCAATTTTAACATGGCATGTGATGTGATGGCAATCAAGATCATATTCATCCTTGAATTCATACATGCATCTCAAATCATTATCATACATGCAGCAAGACACCACCATCCATAACAATACAATTCATGGAGTCCAAACAATTTAAAATAGTCCATTTTTCATGCCTTTTTGAAGTTTACTAAATTCCAGCTTGTACCGTTTTAGAAAACATTTAAATTAAATATCCACATGATTCTCAAAAATCATGAAATCAAGACATGTGATAGACAAGTCAATAAGATAACAATTTCATGAAAACACATGCCCAATAGAGTTCCACACAAGAAGATATAATTCACACAAATACAGCATGCAATTTCGGATAGAAACAGAATGTGCAGTTTCTGAAATAATTCGATTAAAATACCCGAATGACCTCCGAAATTATGAAATTTTACCAGGTTATAGTTAAGACACTAAAGTAGATTTTTAATGCAGAAATATAGGCCAGATTCGTTCTATATAATTTTCTATAGACGTCCGAAGCTCCTGATTCTAGCACCGAAACGTCCAGTATAGCTATCTCCGAAATATCGAGTTTTCACCCACGTATTCTTCTTCGTTTCCTCTGAAATTTGGATATGTTTTGCTTCAAGAGGTACCCTACAACTTTTATTAATGGATCTAAGTGAAATTTCCAGAGAATAGTCACCATATAAGTCCTAGAAGTCTCGGGTGTCCAGTACCGTGTTTCCAGATTTACCGTCTTCAAGAGAAAGTCGATTCACTAGGCTAAACTTGCTCATTTTACCTCAAATTTGAGTATGTTAGTATTTAGGATGTTATATACAAGTTTCATGAAGAAGTCAAAGAGAGATTCTTAGTAAAAATCGACATGCAACCCACAAAACTACCAAAAGGTCAGCAAAGCAGTTCCAGATCTAGTGTCTTCGTAGAAAGAGGGTTTCACCCCTCAAATCTCAGCCGTTTTCTCTCAAACTTTAGTATGTTATTATTTAAGATGTTTTATACAACTTTCATGAAGGAATGGAAGTCAAAATCCAACTCGAAACATGCATGCAAGCCTCCACAAGATTCTGGGTCGAGCGGTTTACACGAAATCAGCAAGCATTTTCAAGAACAAGTCACATTCTAGCTTCGGTTTTGCCTTCCCTAACCTCCGAAATCTACCACCAACAAATCACACATGCAAGACACACATGCAAGAGTGGAAATGGATCCCAACTTGCCTCTAGAACCAAGCGGACAGCGGCACACGAACGGCACACCGGCAACGGACGGACGGCGTGCGGGCGGCGACGGGCGAGCTCCTTCCTTTCTCTCTTCCTCTCTTCCTCTCTTTCTCTCTTTCTCTCCTTTCTCTCGGCACCTAGACCGACCACTCCCTCTCTCTCTTTCTTTTTGGTTGCTATATAAATTGCATGCACCCTCATTTTGCATGGGGGACACTTGTCCCTAAGAAGGAGACAAGTGTCTCCTTTGTTGAAGACACTTGAGGCCATGCGGCTCCTCCTCCTCCCCTCCATGCATCGACATGGGCCGGGCTTATGGCCCACTTTAGGCCCATCTCACTTGGGCCTAAAGCCCAAACTTAAATGGCCCAAGTTTATTTTTAATATACATCTTAATCCTCATTTAAATAAATACCAAATTGCATAATAAAATGGCCAAAAGACTTAGCAACATAGTTAAATAAAATCCAACTTATAAAATTCATGGCCAAAAACATAATTTCCTCATCAAATAAAATCCTTGGTCTCACATGGACATAGGATGCGTTTCCAACAACAAAAATTATCCATTTATATAAATACCAAATCATTCTTATTCACTTGGCCATAAATCTTGAAATCATAATTCAATAAACTCCTACTTATAAAATACATGGCCGTGAGTTATTTTTGGGATGCCACACTAGGCTACGAAAGCACGCCAGGCCAATATAAAGGGACATCGGGCTACAGAAGCACACCGTGTCAATCACGAGGGACATCGGGCTATAAAAGCACGCCGAGTCGATGAAAGGAACTCTGGGCTACGGAAGCACGCCAGACCAATATAAAGGGAATCCGGGCTACGGAAGCACGCCGAATCAATGAAAGTGACTCTGGGCTACGAAAGCACGCCAGGCCAATATAAAGGGACATTGGGCTACAGAAGCACACCGTGTCAATCACGAGGGACATTGGGCTATAAAAGCACGCCGAGTCGATGAAAGGAACTCTGGGCTACGGAAGCACGCCAGGTAATGAAAAGGATACCGGGCTACGGAAGCACGCTAGACCAATATAAAGGGACATCGGGCTATGGAAGCACACCGTGTCAATTATGAGGGACATCGGGCTATAAAAGCACGCCTACTCGATGAAAAGAACTCAGGGTTATGGAAGCACACCAGTTCGATGAAAAGGACACCAGGCTACAGGAGCACACCGGGTTGGTAAAGAGGAACATCGGGCTATGGAAGCACGCCGAGTCGATGAAAAGGGGCTCTGAGCTACGGAAGCACGCCAGATCAATATAAAGGAACTCCGGGCTATGGAAGCATGCCGGGTTGGTAAAGAGCTTCGGGCTACGAAAGCACACTGAATCAAGACTTCAAGGAGCAACTTGAACGTCAAGTATTACTCGATCTTCAAGGAAGTATTATCTGTTAGACATGGTTAGAGCAAAACTCTATGCATTCATCAAAGAGGTAGACAATTTGAGCCGCTTTAAAATGCACATTTCAAAATTCAGTGAGGTTTTCATCAATTCAATCAAGGTTTATGCAAAATGACTTTGCCATATTTGCATCACCCAAATTTCCACATGAGAGAATTGTCATTCAAGACAATGACATGGATTTCTTAAGAATACTAAATGAGAGATTTTCAGTTAGAAAGGACTTTCACTCACTCTCATTCAAAAGATTTATTTTAGGAGAATCACTCCATCTCATTATCATCATACTAACAAGGGTCCGAGTATTCTCGCAAGCAGTACGACCTTACCAATCTGAGAGGTCTTTAATAGGGACCGTAATGTGGGCTTGGTTAATGGCTTAACAAAGGGACTCTTTGAGTCAAGGTTATTGAAAGAACAACTTCGCAATCATCTTCGGGTTTACAAGTCAAGAACCCTGCAAAATGAGAAAGAAATAATCTTGCCCGCACTTCTTCGAGCAATGCTTAAGACATGTGAACTTCTACGTTAATTCAAGTGCCCTAATCAAAAGAGACTTTGTGAGGGATGTAACGTAGGCTGGGTTCATGGGTTGAGACACAAAATGATCATTAGGCTCAAAAATGTGTATAGGGGTGAGAGTTGATGATCATCTAGGCATTGTCACCGGTCTTTTCCTTCACCAGAGGTTGTCATTATAAATGCACCATTGATCTTGACTCTTTGAGTACTGCTCCATTGGGATACAATCTTTGTAACGGATAGTCATCTATCTTGACTCTTCTTCTTCTTTTTTTCATTTTTCATTTTAATATATGGGCATTGGCCTTTCTTTTACCAAGCACACCGCTTTTTCATGTCCCTAGTTCTCATTTATTTTTTTTCACTTCTTTTTCATGGGCATTGGCCTTGCTTTTACTAGGCACATTGCTTTTTCATGCCCCTTAGTTCTATTTTTATTTTAGTTCTTGCGCACAATGCATGCGTCAAGCAATTACACTTTGAATGACACTCGAACTTTCCAGGGTCTTCATCTGCCTTTTGCCTTGCCCCAGTGTGGGGGATGATCACCAACTGGGTTTAAAGAAATGAAATTGTAGGCTCAAGTGGGCTATGCAAAGGATATAAGTATGTAAAATAGAGAAAGAAATGCTCTTCGTCATCCTAAGGCACTTAAAATACCATATGAATTCAATGTAATGGCACAACTTGAAGATTGATGCAAGTGAGAGCAAGAAAATTTCTTTTCATTTTCCTCACCCTTATGGTGCTGTCTTACCTCCAATTTGCCCCGATGTGGGGTGGTTCTTGACAGGGGTGATTTGAAAGAAATCTCCACAAGTGTGTTAGGTTCAAAGGGGTTGAGTTATGGATCACTTGTAGTGTTTGGAATAGAGAAATGAATTGCCCCTCATCATTTCGGTCATCGTACCTTTCGCGAGAGAATTCTTTACCTTGCGGATATGGAACTTCTTACACTCATCTCACAAGTGAATAAGTAACGGACTGTGTATAGGATAAGGCTTGCCTTTCATCATCCTGACACGTCTCATTCAGCATTCTTAAACATTGATGTCACTCCATTGAATTGTCTATCTTGACAAATCTCCACATGAAATTGGTGAGTTAAATTGGCAAAACCACAATCGAAATTCTCTTTCCAAAAGAGTTCAATAATTTAAGCATGAGAAGCTTTGTGACTTCAAAACAGACAATTTACTGCAATAAAAAATGCTCTCATAAGTATGAAAAATATGATTTCAAGCGTTCATTCAAGGAATTGACCCACGAAGGGACTGTTTCAACAATGGGTGTCCTTGGATTGCCCCTATCAATCAAGACTGAAAATCCTCTTTGCCCCAAAATCTACCATGCCCCCAATTTGTCATATGATGTTCCTTTTTCAGATGCTTTCTCATCAGGCCAAGAAAGTAATGCTCTGAAATATAAAGTAAATGAGTCAGAAAATTAAACAGGGCTAACCTAATGCATGCTTTTGAAAATGGCTTGAAAACTAATTTTTTTTTTTTAGGGAATTTTTTTGGATGAGGAAGCATGAAGAAGCCCAGTCCTCAGAATTCTCCTTGGATGATATTTTCTTTTCATTGTTGGATATCGTCATCGGACTGGTTTGGTGTACCCCATCATGTCCTCAAAATAAAATTGTAATTTCATTGAATAAAATCAAATGAATTACATTATTGGAATGGAAAATGCAAACAAGCAAATCCTAGAAACGAAAGCAATAATTGAAGTCTCAGAAAGCAGGAAATCCTAAAAAAACTCGAAATCCTAGAAAGCATGCAAAAAAAGACTCCTTCATAGAGGAGTGTGAAGATAAGAACTTCTTCACTCAGTGACAGCATTTGTGCCTTCATCATGGTTGGGCAGAAGGTCTTTCTGATTACTGCTAAAAGATAACGCCTTTGTATCCAAGAGGTCTTGGACCTTATGCTTCAAAACATAGCAATCATCAGTGGAGTGACCAACCTCTCCCATGTGATAGTCACACTTCTCGGAGGGATTATATGCAGGATAATGCTCAGGATTTGGTCGCTTTGGCTTCGTAGAGAGTAATCCCTTCTTTTGGAGGACAGGCAAAACTTTGGATAGGGGTCCAGGAAGAGGTGTGAACTGTCTTCTAACATTACGTCGTTGACCAAAGAGTTGATGTCCTCCACTTTGTTGCTCAGTAGAAATCTTAATTGCTGGAGTGTGATTGGATGTATCACGATTCGATTGAGAATAGGTCACATTAATCTCATCTTCAAGGTCCTTCTCCTTCTTGGTAGAAAACCTCTTGTTAGACGGCTCAGTAAACCACCCTTCTCTTATCCCCATCTCAATTTGTTCTCCCACAAGAACAAGTTGGTTGAAGTTTTTGACGTATGTGCTAGCCATCCGGTTACGGAACTCAGACGGGAGAGTCTTGATGAACAACCTCATCAATTCTTTATCATTTGGCTCAGGAGTGATTTGAGCTGCCAGATTTCGCCATCTCACGGCATACTCCTTAAATGATTCGCTCATCTTCTTCTCCATTCTCTCAAGATCTTCTCGGGAAGGTGCAATGTCCATATTGAACTTATACTGCTTGAGAAATGCGTCAGCCACTTTATTCCAGGTGTCAAGAAGATTGACATTCTTCATCACGTACCGCCCGCGATGTCCGGTCAAGCTCGCATGGAATGATTGGATCATGAGGGGTTCATTCTTGACATGTTGGGCCATGCGTACATGGTACATCTGCAAATGAGCCTTTGGGCAAGAAGTACCATCGTATTTCTCAAACTGTGGCATTTTGAACTTGCTCGGTACCTTGACCTTCTCATAAATTGACAAGTCGAACGGGAGTGAACTCTGTGACTCTTGCAATTGATTCACTTTCTCCTCGAGTTTTGCAAAGCGTTCATCTTGCTCCGTCTTAGGGGCATTTTCAGGCTTAGTTTTTTCAGCAATGACCAACAACGGATCATCTTCCAGCTCAGGCATGTCGTCATCACCAATTTGGGCCCTACTTGTCTACTTCGGGACTACTATTTCAGGGAGAACCGGTGCAGGAGTCGAATCCACTCGGAGGGATTGGATTTGAGTTGTCAGAAGCTGCATAGACGTGACTAACTATTGGAGTTGGTCTTCCATAGTAGAGATACGATCACGCATTTCTGCTTGATCGGCCATTCGTGTAATAATGGATGAACGTGAGGGATCTGTTATCACCTAATTTGAATGAAGATATGTGTAAGCACGAGGTGTAAATAGAGAGCCAATCCATGACATGATCTAATCATTTTTTCATTTTTTCATTTATTCATGAAAAGTCTGTGTAAGAAGGGAATTTCCTAAAAATAACTAGAAAAATAAAAATAGGACACCCTAGCAAGAACTAAATTTCCTAAACATGAGCCAGGAAAAGCCAAATTTTGAAACTCCCTGATAGGAACATTAAAGACATGAATTGAAAACAAATTTTCCAATTTTTTTTTGGCTATTTTTCAAACGACTCACTCCATAGCAATGTTCTCATATCATTTCTAACTGACAAAGGAATCAAAGATTAACCTAGATTGTCATGGACCGACCAAAAGCACGTCAAAATAAATTGCATGGTATAGGGATAGAAGACTTACTTCACCAAGAAAAATCGATGGCAATCACATAAGGGTTCGGCTAATGGATAACCTAGATGTGAGGCTTGATTTCTATTCTAGACAGGCTTAGCAAAGTGAAGCCACAAGGATAATCAGACTAGCCGCGGGCGTGCGGACTATGTCGGGTCCTCATGACTCCGGCTTGGTCAAAGAGCCGACCTGGGTTGCAGGCATGCGAACCGAGGTGGGTATTCTTGACACTTGAAAAGAAGCTTCGGGATTCAGATGGACGACTCATACCACGAGCATGCGGTTGAAGTGGTATCCATCTCAATACCATCCTAGATGACCTATGCGGCCCAGGTCCGGCGGCGGGTTGTGTGTGCAATAGTGTAGTGTAAATGCATAGGCATGCCCAACAATTTATATCAAACAACACTTCGTTCATGAAAATAAACCATACATTCCTACACCTTCCTGCAAAACAAAGGTCAAAAAACACTTCCCCTTATACCTCCCATCCTACAAGAACATTTAACACCTTAAATATTAGGGATGTACCTGGGATCCTCGCTGCTAAACAAAAATATTTTTTCAAATACAAGAGAGAATTGGCCTAAGTCCACTAAGAGTTTTAACTCAAGTCCCCAGCGGAGTCGCCAAGCTGTCACGACCTCCCCGAAGTGGGTTGGATCACCTAAGGGTTCGGCTAATGGATTGTTAAGCTTAAACTTAACTCGGGCACTCCCAAGCCCATACCAATTCGCGACTTAGGTTCAAGTTCTTAACATGCAATTGATTTTCAATTAGGAGTCGCCACTAATCTATTTTTGGTGGGTCGATTAGAAACCCAAGTAAAGTAATGGGAGATTTACTTTACTCCTATGAACCAGAGATTTATGAATTCGGGGACTTGGTTACGCTAGATTTCTCTAATGCTCTTTCAGTACCTTTCTCTTTTATTTTTGAAAAATGTTTGGCAAGCAGTTTGAATTAATTTTAAGCTATTTCCCTAACATGTGAGACAATCATGCGAGTGCGCAAACCACCAATTTAACACCCAAATAAACAATGAATAAATTGCAAGACTTACCTCAAAGCAACGAAAGCATTTGCAATGTTAAATCAGAATTCACATCAACAACACTAGATATGATTTCTAATTAACACGCAATTTTTTTTTTTTTTTTTTTTTGTTTTCACTTAATTAATGAAAATCATGCAATATGCAATGCATGCTACTAATTTAACGTGATATGACATGGTAGTATAGCCTAAACTATATGACATGAGCAAAATAATAATTTTTGTTAGAAATGCAATAATTAAATGTGCAACCTAAATTAACCTAATGACTTAATTCTAATGACGAGCAATTTCTAATTAAATGAACCTAACAACAATCACTAAATAACATGAATTTTATGAATCTAATTCTATATGACATGCACATGACATTTTTTCCTTTTTTTTAAATGCAATTTATCCTAGAAAATAAAACTAATTTATCCTAAGACTTTTTTTTTTTGGTATTTTTCATGAAATTCGGAATTAAAAAATGTGAAAATTATCTATCTAAATTAAAATATCATCTAATTTGTATTAGGAATGAGGTTAAGCCAAATCCTAATTTAAACTAGAATGTTATCCTAACTTAGAAATCCCTAACTAAAATGCAATCTACCTAAAAAATTTATCTACACTTATAATAAATTAAAAAAAAAACTATTATCTAGAATTAAATTATATGAATTTTACCCTAAAATGCAATGACATGCAAAGAATGCCATAATTCTAATTTTTTTTTATGTTTTTGTATTAATTTCGAAATTAAAGATTGTCAAATAATTAAACATGAAACCTAAGTTTAAAACTAGAAACCTAAATTGATTGATTTGATTTTTTTTTTTTTTTAAAATTCGAAATAAAATTTCTATTCTAAATATGCAAACCCTAAAACAGGAAATAAACCTAATTCTAACCTACATTTTTTGGATTTTTATTTTATTTTATGAAAGTGAAATTAACTTAAACAGCATGACAGCAAATCAGAGCAAGATTCATATCCAAATTGACGAACCATATCTCACGCATGAGATCGGGTTGGCCAATTTTAAATAAATCGCAAATCGAATCTCGGGCGTGAGATCGGATTGGCGACTTTTCAAGCAATTGTGAGTCGGATTTCGGCGCAAAAAATCGGATTGTCAATCACAAATTTCACAGGCTATTTCATGTCGAACATTCTTAATCTTATACTAAGGAATGATTCTACTAAAAAAAAGTAAATAAAAAACAAAATAAAATAGATAAAAAAAACTACCTGATTTGCTTTTCCTTTCTTTTTTCTTTTTGTTTTGCTCCCACGCACGGCTTGGCTGCTCAATCAATTGAGAGGGGCAACACCCGTCGAAGCTTTGGCTAAGTGGGGAAGATGCCGGCGAGGAGCTCCAACAAGACCACAATAGGAGTCGCGTGCGGTTTGCCGGTGCAAGACCGATTCAGGCGAGCGGGGACGCCGGGCAGCAAAGACCGGTGGAGCAGGGGCTCTCGGGCGGAAGACTCGGGGCCAGCAGACGCAGCGAATCAGCGACGACAAAGGCGGAGCAGGGCGTTGGGGCTTCGGGCGCTGCAGGTCGGGGCCGTGTGCAGGGAAGATTATAGCTGGTGATGCTTCACACGGCTAGTCGTCGTTGGTGCACCTGGTAGGGAAGAAGCAAGCAGCGCGCAGCTTGGACTGTGCGAAGACGGAGGAGGCGCAGCGACGGGCGAGCGGAGGTGCGGCGGTGTAGGGCGCGGCGACGGGTGCTGTAGCTTACGGGCCTCTGGGCGGTGGCGCGGCGTCAGGCGGAGGTGCAGACACGGTGATGAGCGAGCAGGCGTGATGAGCGGCGACGGTAGGGATGGTTGCGCGGCGTCGGATGCGCGGGCTGCAGGCGTAGAGGCGGGTGCTCGTGGTGTCAAGTTGCTGGCGTCAACGGGCGGGAAGAGGAGCAGCAGCGGTTGGTTGCAGAGACGAGCGAAGATGAGCTGCGACCGGCGGGCGAAGGTGGTGCGGGTTGCTAGCATCGGGCGTGGGTTGCTGTAGGAGACGGATGAAGGTGCTGCGGTGGTGCGGCGACCAGCAGGCTGAGGGCTGCAACAGCGACGGTGTTCGGAGCTCCGGCGACCACGAGACAAAGCTGCGGTGGGGGAGTTGCGGGCGTCGCTCGAAGCTTCAAGCTGCAGGAGATGGGCGAGTGGAGGCACGAGACTACAGCGGCAGCGGCGTTCGGAACCCGCCGAGAGCAGGAAAGGCAGCAGAGGTTCGCTGCAGCGTCTACGTCCTCGGATCACCGGAAGGATGGAGTCAGCGGCGGGTTGCTACGTACGGGCATCAAACGGACGCTCGAAGCCCCCTAGGAAGGAGACGCCATGGGGAGAAGACAACCCATCTTTTTTTATTATTTTTTTTTCACGTTCTTTCTCTCTCTGTTGCCCTCTCTTGACTTCACCTTCTTTATGGTTTTTCTCTGACAGACTCTCTATCTCCCTTCATTTTTTTTTCTGGCAAACCTCTCAAAGTGGAGTTTTTCGTTCCGCTCCCCCCCTCTGACTTCACACTCTTGCTTTTCTCTAACGAGACTCTATCTCTCTGAATCTCTTCTTTTCGCAACTCGTGTGGCTCCCCTGCGGGCCTTGTTCGTAGATTTTTATTTTTTATTTTTTAATAGCTCTCACAAACCTCTCCAGTGAACTTTTTTTTTCTCGAGCTCTCTCCCCTTAAGCCGAGGATCCTCGCTATTTATAGGCAACAATCGACTTTAGTGTGAACAGGTGAACATGAGGCAGCCGTAACTTTTCCTTGCTGTTCACGTTCGGTTCTTTTTTCAAATATGGTGACCACCGATCTGCTCTTCAGCAAGGATAATATTATAAAAATGTTAGTCCATCTTCTTGCAGGCGTCTGTAGAATTTTCACATCTCCCATTTCATGCGTGCATGTGCATGCATTAATGAGGGGGGAGAAAATGGACGTTGGATTGTTATTTCTTCTTCATGCTTGGGGCTTCTTATACGGCTACTTGTCCCTCCCTTTTATAGGATTGCCGCAACTTTTGACTTTTCTTGCTTGTTACTTGCTTCTTTCTTCAGCAAATTTCTCATTGCTTCACTAGAGTTAACACCCACACTTGAGAGAGAGCATATTCTATAATATATCATGGGCTCATTTTGCTTCTCTGAGGGTTCCTCTAGAATCTGCACGTCCGCCGAATTTGTTCATGCATGCATTAACGAGGGAGAGACAACGGACGTGCACGAACTTCCTTCCTCCTTTTTTGACTTTCGCTCTTTTGCGTGTTCAGACCAGTGGAGAGAGAGACCATCCTTTTGTGCATGTAATCGACTGTGAGCCCTTGCTTCTTGTTGTCCTTTGGTACCGATGCAAAAGGCACTACATGAAATGTAATTTTACTATTTTTTTTAGGGGTTAAAGATTAATTCCTAAATTTTTATGTAATTAATTACTAAATGATTAGTCAAAATTTAGGTGTCAACATGTAATAAAGTTCAAGCTCACAAAATACACACAAACAACAATCTAAGATGAAAAAATTGCTAAAATGGATCCCGGGTTGGGTTAGGTACGGGTCTCGTATGAGTCGTTATGCAAAACGGATTAAATTGATCCATTTAGGTTGAACCATTTTCGACCCAATTTACCTATTTGATGGGCCCATGTATAAATCATTTTTCTTGTATGAGGTAAAGAGAGAACGTGTTTAAGCATGTCCCATGGAAGCCATAGAAAATTAATTGTGTGCACACAAAGCATGACATCTCGCAATCATGTACAAGCCTTTGGATTCCATGAATTTCATAATTCTTCTGCCTAAATTAGAAGGGTCGTTTGAATTGATTACATGTAATGCTAATTGAGGTATGAACTTCGCATATTTGATATTTGATGTGACATTAAATTTATAAAAGTTTTTTTTTTGTTTTATTTGGTAATAATGTTTACCTTATATGTTTGGGATATGCCATATTTATTAGTTGATGTCTCATTTTTTGTACTCAATGCCCCTCTTCCGTATAGACATTTCGTGTAGGAAAAAAACTTCACAATGAGTAATATTCTGGTAATATTTATGCATGATTAACTCATCACAATCATCGACCAAAAAAAAAAAAATTCATCACAATCATATATGTCACGCCTCGAACCTCGGGCACGCGCACACCCCTTGGTGGTCGATTAAATTGTGACGTTCTTAGGACGCGTTGCCGACCCATTCGTTTTATGCACATGCGGAAGCGAATTAAACATATACCCTGACAACCATAAAAAATTGGGATAGTAAAACATACTAACGCTTTTTCACAAACCACTATTCACATATACATGCCAAGTTGGTCCTGCAAATCTATACACAGAAGTCTAGTTCAAAAAGAACTACTGAGCCACTTATGCTCGGTACCCTTTAGCCTCGAGCCCCGAGTTCTCTATCAAAGGACCTGAAAATATTTAAACCACGACAGGGTGAGACAAAGTCTCAGCGAGTCAACAACCTAAACCCCGATTAGGAACATAATTCACTCAGAGGCAGCATAAATAGGAGTCACACACGAACTTACCTCATCTCAGTATCTCCCTGCACATTAGTACACCACATGTATCATATGCATACAAAAAACATATTTAATAACTAGAACACATCAATGCATCTTTCAATCAATCATAGGGGTCCCGCTTATAAGGCCAAACCCTTATGACACGTTTCACTCCGTACCACACAATTTTGGCCCATAATCAGGCGCGGCTATCTCAATCACTCAAGCGTTTCCTAGTTATTTACGACCTAACAGCCACGGCCAACTCATCAGTTGGTGGTCATTCGGCATAACTGGGCGTCATCCCGCTCTGTCGGGCATGGCAACGTCTACCCCTAGACGGCATTCCATAAAGGAGCATCGGCCCAGCCTCCACTACGACCAACATCTGTTGTCAAGGGCATTTGAACTTAATCAAGCATCATCCCACGTGAACACATCAAGACGGGTTCCGATAGTGACCACACGCGCATCCATATTTAGCCAAGAACATCGTGGTTTGCACCCAAATACTTTCATTTCAAATAATGGACCTGGACAATTTTCTTCGTATTAAAAATATCCGGTAAAATAATTGTGCGTGGTCACACAATTAAATTTATCCATAAAACCCGATACTCTCCCATTTCAAAATTCCACGATTTTACATAGTACATAAAATATTTTCGGCGTCAAAAACCGACACTCGATATTTTTCTAATTAAATACCATAAAATCATATTTTTGCAATAATAATTCACAACGACAATCAACCACTCAATTGCATAATCTAGCAATCAATTTCACAAATGAATTCAACCATGACGATCAGCGTAAAGTTCTAATAAACGGATATCCCATCATAATTTACGCTAATTATAATTAATTAAATAAATTACAAATTATTTAAACTAATCCACTTAATTAATCTAATTAAGCTAATCTAACTAAGCTAACTACATTAATCTAATTAAGGTAACTAAATAACCTAACTAACCACCTAACTAACTAGTCTAGGTAACTAACTAACCTAACTTACTTAGTTACACTAACTAACTAAATACTAATCCTTAATTAAGACTAAACTAATCCATTAAGTGCAATTAGCTTCCTAATCAAAGATTAGGGCGTTAACTCACCAGATTAGCGAGACAATGGGTTCACCGCGATGGCAGCGCGAAGGCGGTGAGATCCCGTGACTACAGCGTCACCAACGAAGGTTCAACTGGGGCTGAAAAACACAAGGGGCTCATGACTTAGGGCTGCGGGTTTGGTTTTGTTCTGAAGCTAGTCAGAGCTGGCTGAGGTGGTGCAGTTAGGCTCGGGGTGGTGCGATAGGCGGATTGCTAGGCGGGGCCGGTGCCAGCTCAGCCAGGGCTACTGGACGAGCTGCGTAGCTTGGACTGATGAGGGCTGCGACTAGAGCTGGACAACGGTGGCTTGGACGCGGAGCCGAACATAACCAGCGCTAGGGCCGGACATGGGGACGGCGCAGCCGGCGGACGGTGGTGTGGTGGCTGGTCGAGGGCTAGCACAAGGAGGCCGCGGTGGTCAGGCGAGTTGAGGCGAGACCGTTCGGCAAAGGGCTGGAGTTGCAAGGACTGAAGAAGTTGGCTGAATGTGTAAAGGAAATGAAGATGGAAGAAGAGGAAGAAGGCATAAGTTGCTGGTCCGCCGGGGGATGCGCATGAGGAGGGGGACAAGGGCCAAGGAAGTCAAGAAGCTGGCCAATGGGATTTCAAGCTAAATATCTTGGCACTTGAGTGCTAAGATACATAGTCTTCAGCCCTCAAAGGTCAAGGCATCAACCAATGGGCGGTTCCTCTTCAAATCTTCACAAAACAAAGCATTTTGAAGGCAAAAATCCACATAAAAGAGCCCATACGAATTTCCATAAATCATTTTTGTCCAATTAGATTTTTCTACAAAATTCCCAGCTCGACGAAAATTTCCCAAAAGATGAGACGAGATCCTAAAAAAAAAAAATCGTGACACGCTTAAATGTTTGATTCCGAAATCGAGTTCAATTTCGTGGTTAAAATCGTCCGGACGCGATTTCAACGTGACCTAATCTACGGGTAGCTTTTAGGGATTTTATCGCATTTGACCCATGGTTGATAATTTTCGATCCATGTTTGTGCATCTTCAACTCGTCGACGACTCTCGGTTATTGTAAAAATCTCAAGGTTTCACTTGCGCAGATCAAGTAGAGAATCGACAGAAAATCAGGTTAGTGCCGTTCGATGCGAATTTTTCAATTATGTGGAATCACCCACAATTTAATTGCGCCATTTCATCAAATCGACCTATATCTGATCATTGATCGATTATAAAGGTGTCGTATTGACCTTTGCCAATTATCACGGTCGAGCAGTCGATTTCTGATCGAATTCTCGAGTCTACCACTTGTATATCCCTTAACGGCTTTACCTAATAGGTTAGTTAACTCGTGAGTAATCAGCTAAAAGAAAAAGGACCATAGGAGCATCGATGAAAATCCCATTTCATATAATCGAGACGGGGTTGAAATTCAAGATGTCACAACTCTTCCCCTCTTATAAAAATTTCATTCTCGAAATTTAAACCATTACAATTCTTCTTCAAAAAGGTGGGGGTATTGACGTCTCATCGACTCTTCGCTTTCCCAAGTAGCTTATTCTGTTCCATGGTGTTGCCAGACCACTTTGACTAAAGAGATCGTCTTAGTACGCAACACTTGCTTCCTTCAATCCACGATCTGAACTGGTCTCTCCATGTACGACACTCTCTTGTCCACATCTAATTCTTCAAAATTCAGCACGTGGGTCGAGTCGGGCTCATACTTTCTCAACATCAACACGTGGAAAACATCATGCACCTGAGCAAGTCTTGGCAGCAACGCAAGACGATACGCCAAAGTCCCTATTCGCTCTAGATTTTCAAAGGGACTGATGTACCTCAGACTTAACTTTCCTTTTTTGCCTGTGACACTTTAAGGAAGACGTGTTCACCCACTTGGAATTCCAATGGTTTTCGCCGCCCTTATCTGCATAACTTTTCTAGCGACTCTGAGTGGTCTTAAGTCTTTCTCAAATAACCTTCATGGCGTCGACTGATTGCTAAACCAACTTTGGGCCGGTAATCTTCCGCTCTCCAACTTCATCCCAACACACTGGAGTTCTACACACTCTACCATACAACGCTTCAAACGGTGCCATCTGGATGCTCTACTGATAACTGTTGTTGTAGGCAAAATCAATTAGATGAGGCTGTTCCTCCCAACTTCCTTTGAAGTCCAACACGCAAGCTCACAGCATGTTCTCGAGGATTTGAATCGTCCTCTCAGACTGGCTATCCGTCTGCGGATGATAGGCCGTACTGTACTGTAGCTTCATTCCCAATGCAATATGCAAGCTTTTCCATAAAGCTACTGTAACTTCGAGTCTCGATTTAACGTGATCATCACTGGTACTCCATGCAAACGTACTATTTGATGCACGTACAATTCCGCATATCTGTCCAATGCAAAGTATTTCGTACAGTGATGAAGTGAGCAGACTTCGTCAATTTGTCAACCACAGCCCATATAGAATCATTACCTCTCTGACTCCTTAGTACTTCCATCACAAAGTCCATCGTGATATGTTCCCATTTCTACTCGGGAATCTCGAGAGGTTGCAAAAGTCCTCCTGACTTGCAATGTTGTGCTTTCACTTGCTGACATGTCTGACACTTGGCGACATGTCTAGCGATATCCACCTTCATACCGGTCCACCAATAGTGTTGACACAGATTCTGATACATCTTCGTACTACCTAGATGAATGCTGTAGTTGTTACGATGAGCTTCTGATAAGATCTCCTCTTTAAGCTCTACATCGTCAGGTATGCATAATCGTCCACGAAACTTTAGTGTTCTGTCTTCAGAAATATGAAAGTCAGCCTTTCTCTTTTCTGCATCTTCTTGCAGGATCTTCTGGATCTTAGGATCTGTCAACTGCAACATCTTAATCCTTATCTGCACTAACCGTTCAATTCTAAGGGTGGCCATAAGATTTGAAATGTGGCCTACCTTAAATTTGAAAACCGAATCTTGAGCTCCCTCGAGTAGGATCCACTCCTGAATCACCATTTGCGCAATCGAAGACTTTCGACTCAATGCATCTACAACCTTGTTGGCTTTTCCAGGATGATATAGGATGTTACAGTCGTAGTCCTTGAGAAGTTCCATCCAACGACGTTGTTTCATGTTCAACTCCTTCTAAGAGAATAAGTACTTTAGACTTTGGTGATTTGTAAAGATCTGGAACTTTTCTCCGCACAAGTAATGTCTCCAAATCTTTAGAGCGAAGATAATCGCTGCAAGTTCTAAGTCATGCGTTGGGTAATTCAATTCATGAGTCCTCAACTGACGGGACATGTAGGCAACAACTCTCCCATATTGCATTAACACACAACCTAGTCCTCTGAATGACGCATCACTATAGATCTCATATCCTCTAGGTCCAGACGAAATCATTAGAATGGGTGTAGTAGTCAGCTTTTGCTTAACCTCTTGGAAACTACGCTCACATTTATCTATCCATACGAACTTCTCTTCCTTCTTCAGCACCGAGTCAAAGGCATGGCTATTGCTCAAAATCTTTCCATGAATTGTCTGTTATAACCTGCCAATCCCAAGAAACTTCTGATCTTTGTCACCGTCGTCGGTCTTGGCCAGTTGATAAATGCTTCGATCTTAGTCGGGTCTACGGAAATCCCTTCACTAGAAATCACATGACCTAAGAAAGCTACACGAGTCAGCCAAAACTTGCACTTACTGAACTTGGCGTACATTGCACGTTCTCGTAGAGTCTGAAGCACTGTCCTTAAGTGTCTTTCGTGCTCCTCTGGACTTCTCGAGTACACCAGGATGTCGTCAATAAACACTATCATGAACTGATCCAGATACTCCTTGAATACTCGATTCATTAGATCCATGAAAGCAGCTAGGGCATTGGTTAAACTAAACGGTATTATAGTGAATTCATAATGATCGTACCGTGTATGAAAGCCGTCTTCAGTATGTCTTCCTTATTGATCCTTAGTTGATGATTTCATGTTCTTAAGTCAAGCTTGGAAAATATTGACGCTCCCTATAACTAATCAAACATATCATCAATCCTTGGTAATGGATACTTATTCTTGATCGTCACTTGGTTGAGTTACTGATAGTTGATGCAAAGGTGCAACGAACCATCCTTCTTCTTTATGAACAAAACTGGTGCTCTCCAAGGTGATGCATTAGGGCGTATAAATCCTTTGTCTAACAATTCTTGCATATGCACCTTTAGTTCTTTCAACTCTAACAACGCCATATCCTAGGGGCCAACTTAATCACGAACTCGATTTCCCTTTCTAAGGCCAAACCAGTCAATTCTTCAAGAAACACGTCAGGAAACTCTCGTACCACAGCGATGTCTCCCATCTTCGGCTCCTCAATTGTCGTATCCACAACAGTTGCCAGGTAACCTTGGCAACCCCCGTCTAAGAAACAGGTTGCCTCAAACAACGAGATTAAGGTAATTGAGGGTCCTCCTCAATTTCCAATAAACTTGAAACATTCACCCACTAATGGGTTAAACTGAATCGCTTTATGATAATGGTCTACAGTAGTAGCTCATTGCTTGGTGAGCCAATCCATGCCAATTATCACATCAAAATCATACATGGTCAGCACAATCAAATCTATCATTTCCTCTCTCTCACCAATAATCAACTTGCAACTAGGACACCCTACTGTAGATAATACTTTATCCTTTAACAAGGTAGATATGCTAATAATTGACCCCAACGGTTCTAGACTCAACCCTACCAACTTAACATACTACTCAGCAATAAATGAATGCATAGCTACAAAGTCAAATAAAGCATAAGCAGCGTGGTCGTTTAGCGAGACCATATCTGTGACCACGTCTAGTGAGTCCTTTGCCTCTAGTCGAGTGACAGCATACACCCGTTCTTGTGCCAGAGGCCTATTCATCATACCATGCGGTGCGTTTTGCGGCACACTACCTCTGTTCTGTCCCATCGGTGGCAACGGTGGCAGCGGTAGCAGCAGCTGTGATCCCATCGGTCTGTGCGGACAATCCTTGATCCGGTGGCCCTGTTGGCCACATCCAAAACAAGCTCTAGTTCTAGTAAAGCACGAGGCTGATCCATGTCATCTCCCATAAAAACGACACACACCGTTCTGGTTAGGTGCCGACTTTCTAATCCCACCCTTTCTGTTGAGCAGCATGGGATACTTTCCACCTAACATTGGCTTCTTTTCGAACCGATTTCCATCTTTGTTGGACCCGAACTGCGACCCAGATACGGCGGCTCGTTCATTCAAATTCCTTTCGATCAGCTGTGCCCTTTCATACAGATCATTGTAATCCTTCAAATTAAATGGCACTAGCAAATCCTTTAACTCCGGTCTCAATCCATCTCGGAATCTCCTTGCTCTATCTGTTGGATCCTCAATCAACTTGGAGGCGTACTGGGACAGCTTAGCGAACTTCGCCTCGTACTGGTCCACAGACATCAAGCCCTGACGAAGACGTTGAAACTCCGCCATCTTTAGTTCTCTGGCGCAGTCAGAGAAGTACTTTCCATTAAAGACTTCAACAAATGTGTTCTACACCGGAACCACGCCTTTAGGAAACACTCTTTCTCTGGTGGCCCTCCACCAAGTGCTTGCATTTCCCTACAACTGGTAGATCGCAAGGACTACCTTGTCTTCTTCCGAGCACCTCAGCAGTGCAAAGGCCTTATCTAATTCCTGAATGTAGAGGCTTACAACATCAGGATCGCCTGATCCTGAGAACCTCGGCGGGTTCAACTTCAGAAATTGTTCCATTAACTTGTGCATTGGTCGCTCCCCGATCACATTCCTAGGTGGGACTTTAGCAGGTGCGGCTGCAGTAGAGGTAGTGGCATTGGTGGCAGCAGTGGCGGCAGCTATGACGGCAGCTTGATTCTAGGCCTGCTGCCCCATCAAATTCCCAAGGGTCTCTAGTGCCTGCACAATCATGTCTATTCTAGGATCGTTGAGTGCTGCTACACCAATACCGGCTTGCGGTGGTACTCTCTCACTCGTGTTGGCGTGAGCCTGCGCTCTACCTCAGGCACCGACCCTAGTTGGCGTCCTACCCCGAGTGACCGACGCAACAGTCCTCTTTTGAGGAGTCCTCTATTCTGGATTGCTCATATTGTAGGATCTTTACAAAACCTGCTTTCCAATATCAACACATAATTAGAAAACTAAGCAACCCACACAAAACAATCAATTAATCAGTTAATCAATCACATACATCTACATAAGAAAAAGGCCTTTCCTACTAACTATCTCAAGACCTATCACACCTTATCACTGTAGACACTGACCAGCTCTGATACCACTTCGGGCGAGGATGTCACGCCTTGAACCCTGGGCACGCACACATCCCTCGGCGGTTGATTAAATTGTGACGTTCCCAAGACGCATTGCGACCCATTCATTTTATGCACATACGGAAGCAAATTAAACATATACCCTGACAACCATCAAATATTGGGATAGTAAAACATATTGACACCTTCTTCACAAACCACTATTCACATATACATGCCAAGTTGGTCCTACAAGTTTATATATAGAAGTCTGGTTCAAAAAGAACTACTGAGCCACCTATGTTCCGGACCCTTCTGCCTTGGGCCCTGAGTTCTCCATCTAAGGACCTAAAAATATTTAAACCACAACGGGGTGAGATAAAGTCTCAACGAGTCAACACCCTAAACCCCGATTAGGAACATAATTCACTCAGAGGCAGCCTAAACAAGCGTCACACATGAACTTACTTCATCTCAGCACCTCCCTGCACATTAGTACACCACATGTATCATATGCATACATTAAACATATTTAATAACTGTAACACATCAATGCATCTTTCAATCAATCACAGGGGTCCCGATTATAAGGCCAAACCGTTATGACACGTCCCATTCCATGCTACACAATTTTGTCCCATAATTAGGCACGGCTATCTCAATCACTCAAGTGTTTCCCAGTTATTTACGACTCAACGTCCACGACCAACTCATCAGTTGGCAGTCATCCGGTATAACCGGGCGTCGTCCCACTCCATTAGGCACGACAACGACTACCCCTAGATAGCTTTCCATAAAAGAGCATTGACCCAGCCTCCACTATGACCGGCATTCGTTGTTAAGGGCATATGAACTTAATCAGGCATCGTCCCGCGTGAACGCATTAGGACGGGTTCCGATAGTGACCACACGCACATCCATATTTGGTCAAGAACATTGTGCTTTGCAACTCTACCATGTTGCATCAACACACAACCTAGTCCTGTGAATGACGCATCACTGTAGATCTCATATCCTCCAGGACCAGATGGTATGATCAGCATAAGTGCGATAGTCAGCTTTTCCTTAAGCTCTTGAAAACTATGCTCACACTTGTCTGTCCAGACAAATTTCTCTTCCTTCTTTAGGAGTCGAGTCAACGACGATGCTAAAGCTGAAAACCCTTCTACGAACCTTCTGTAATATCCTGCTAAACCCAGAAAACTTATGATCTCTCTCACGGTTGTCGGTCTTGGCCAATTAATCACTGCTTCTATCTTGCTTGTGGGTCCACGGAGATTCCTTCTCCTAAAATCACGTGACCCAAGAAAGCAACACGAGTCAACCAAAACTCGCACTTGCTGAATTTAGCAAACAGCTCATGAGTCCTTAGAGTTTGCAGTACCAATCTCAAGTGTCCTTCATGCTCCTCTAGACTTCTAGAGTACACCAGAATATCATTAATAACACGATTACGAATTGATCCAGGTATTCTTTAAAGACTCCATTCATCAAATCCATGAAAGCAGTGGGGGCATTCGTCAATCCAAATGGCATGACGGTGAATTCATAATGGCCGTACTGAGTACGAAACGCTGACTTTGGAATGTCCTCCTTCCTGATCCTCAGCTGATGATATCCCGTCCTTAGGTCGATCTTCGAAAACATCGACGCTCCTTGTAGTTGATCAAACAAGTCATCAATCCTCGGGAGTGGATACTTGTTCTTGATCGTCACCTAATTGAGTTGACGATAGTCGATGCACAGGCGCAACGAACCATCTTTCTTTTTCACAAACAACACTGGTGCTCCTCAAGGTGATGCATTGGGACGTATGAATCCCTTATCCAATAATTCCTGCATCTGCATCTTCAGTTCTTTTAATTCCGATAAAGCCATCCGGTAAGGAGCCTTAGAGATTGGCTCTGTCTCGGGGGCTAACTCAATCACAAACTCTATTTCTCTTTCTGGCGGCAAACCTAGCAATTCTTTCGGGAACACATCTGGAAACTCTTGAACTACTGCAACATCTTCTATCTTCAGCTCCTCAACTGTTGTGTCCATGACAGTCGCCAGATAACCTTGACAACCCTCATCTAACAATCGGGTTGCCTTTAGGGACGACATTAGGGAAATTGAGGGTCCTCCTCGACTCCCAATAAACTCAAAAATTTCACCCTCTAACGGGTTAAACTGGATCGCCTTGTGATAACAGTCTAGCTTAGCTTATTGCTTGGTGAGCCAGTCCATGCCAATTATCATGTCAAAGTCATACATGGCTAGGACTATCAAGTCTATCTTCCTCTCTCGCTCACCAATCGCTAACATGCAACCAAGACAACCCACTATAGCTAACACCTCAACATACTAATCACTGATTCCAACAACTTAGGAATTAATCCGACCAACTTAACATACCGCTCAGCTATAAATGAATGAGTTGCACCAGGATCAAATAAAGCATAAGTAGCATGGTTGTTCAGTGAAACAGTACCTGTAATCACATTAGGTGCATCCTCCGCCTGTCCTCTTATGATCGTATAAGTTCTTCCCTAAGCTGGAGGCCTGAGTAGTCCACCCTGCTATGCAATCGGTGGCGGGAGTCCTCTGTTCGATTCATCTGTGGCGGTGGCGGCAACTGTGGCGGTCCCATCGGTCTCCTGGGACAATTTTTGGCCATGTGACCCTGCTGGCCACACTCAAAACAAGCACTCGGCCTAGAGTGGCACGAGGTTGACCCATGTCGCCTTCCGCAGAAGCGACAGGCACCATTCTGTCTCCATGCTGATTTTCCTATTCCACCCTTCCTGTTGGACGGGACAGGGTATCTTCCTCCAATCATCGGTCTTTTCCCAAACCGATTTCTATCTTGGTTCGAACCAAACCGCAATCCAAATGCGGCGGCTCGTTCATTCAGATTTTTTTTTATCAGCTGAGCTCGTCCATACAGCTCATTATAGTTCTTTATATCCAATGGGACCAACGGATCTTTCAGCTCTGGTCAGAGGCCATCTATAAATCTCATTGCCTTCTCCTCGAAATCCTGGATCAACCTAGGAGCATATTGTGAAAGCTCGGCAAACTTTGCCTCGTATTGGTCCACAGTCACTGGACCTTGACGGAGACGCAGAAATTCCGCCATTTTTAATTGCTTGTCACAGTTGGAGAAGTACTTGCCATTGAATGCTTTAACGAAGACGTTCCACATGCAAGGGTAACCTTCTCTTCTTCAGAGCATTTCAGTAGCTCAAATGCTTTTTCCAGTTCTTCGATCCAACAGGTCGCAGCCTCGAGATCTCCGGTCTCTGTGAACTTTAGTGGTTGCAACTTTAGGAAATGCTCAACGAGCTTATGAATCAGTCTGTTTGCAACTACATTCCCTTATGGAACTTCAGCTTGTGTGGCAGCGGCTGCGGTAGTTTGGTTATGGGCCTATTGTCTCATCAGATTTCCGATTGCCTGGAACGCCTGCATGATCCCTTCAAATTTGGGATCACCAGGGGCTGATACCCCAGCATCAACCGGTGGAACTGGCGGCCGTGCTACACCACTCGCGCTAGCCTCAGCTTGCGCTCTATCTCGGCCGCCTCGGGCACTGCCTCTTATCGGCGTTCTAGCCCGAGTCACTGAGGATAAGGTCCTCTGCCTAGGAGTTCTCGGCTCCTCATCACTTATATTGTATATGTTCTACAACACCTGCTTCCAATTCCATACCGAATTAGAAATTGAGTGATCACCACAATCAATTTACCAAACAGCTATCAGTCACATGCATCAGCATAATATAAAAGCCATTCCTACTAACTATCCCAAGAACCCATCACACCTTATCACTCCAAATACACACTTCACTCTAATACCATAAAAAGGGGATGTCACGGCCCGAACCCCGAGCGTGTGCCCCTCCCTATCTGGTTGATAATAATTTGTGACTTCCCAGGACGAGTCGCCGACCCTTTCCATTTTATTGCACATGCGGAAGCGAAAAGAAATCCCCTGATAGTAATCATCTCGGAATAAAAAAGCAGGATACGAATTCATAAACAAACATGCTTTTATATTCACACTGAGTCATGTACAAAGGTCTATGGCCAAAAGACTACAAAAGACTGGCCTTCCAAAAAGAAGTGGTCCTCACTGACCTACGCTTCGGATCACCTCCTCTCAGCTCCAGGTCCTCCACTAGACGACCCTGAAAATGTTGTCTCACAACGGGATGAGATATAATCTCAGTGAGTCTAAGCTCTAAACCCAAATTAGGAGAGAAATACGCCCAGAAGTGTCCTAATCACACAATCACACAATCAAGGAGACTTACCTCGGCTCAGATCCACCTTGCAAGTCAGTATAATTTATATCCCAGACAACATGAGAGCATGAGCAACAATAAGCTCCAATAACTGAAACGCCACACTCAATTAATCATGCATTCCTAGTTTTGATCTCGGCATATAGCACGGCCTACTCTCTGTTCGGCGGTCTTCTGGCATTGCCAGGCATCGTCTCATCCCATTGAGCACAGCACGTCTCTTTATCAGACGGCTTTCCCGAAGGAGCATAGGGTCTAGAATCTACTGCGACCGGCTTCCCGTTGTCCAGGGGGTATCCCAAATAGGGATAACATCTAGCCTAACAACCCGGGACGATTTCTCTTAACCATCACACGATCACTCAAATATGGTGGGCATCGTGCATTGCACTCAAACGCTTCAATTAAAATGGTTTGCCTGGCCTTTTTCTTTGTATTAGAAATTCACATGAAATTACTCGTGTGTGGGTACATGGTCAATTTGACCTCGAAAAATTTATATTCTTCCTTTTTGAAATCCCACTATTTCATATAGTACTAAAAACCATTTTCGGTATCAAAACCCAACACTTGGGATTTTCTAAATAAATATTGGAAAATTCACAATTTTTGGAATTAAATACCAAAAATCCAATCAGCACTCAATTGCATAATTTAACACTCAATTGCAGAAATTAACCACACCATTACAATCAGCATGAAATTCCAATCACCAGTTATCTCGGTGTAATTTCCGGAAAAATAATTAATAAATAAATAATTTCGAAAATTAATCGAATAAATCAATTCAATTTCTAAAAATACTAACCTAGGCCAAAGTTATTAAACTAATTACCAATACAGACCCGGAAAAATTCTCGAACCCTTCTAGATAAACAGTACAATTTATTTAGGCCTTAACTAAACCATGCTAACCACCTAACATGCTCAATTAAATAATTACATTTCTAATTTAATCTAACTAACCACCTAATTCCTAATAAAATAAATCTAAACACCCATTAAACATCGTTAGCCTACTAAGCAGAGTTTAGAGTATAAACTCATTGGTTAATTGCGGAAACCGGTTCACCGAAACGACGACTCGACGGCGGCCGAAATCGAAATTTTCGACAGCATCGGCAAACTTAGGCTGGGCCTAAACTTGGCCCAACAAATCTCAGCCCAATCTGAGATTTGTTATGAGCTGGGTTGGGCTTGCTGCTGAGGAAAATAGGACTTGGGCCTGACTTCAAGTGGACTGAACATTCACGGGCTTGCTGAAGCTGAAGCCCATGGCTGGGCTTGACTGCACTTGGGCCGAAGATTGCTGGAATGGGCCGACGTTGCTTCTGCTAAACGTTGGGCCTCACTGACTCAGGGCTGAAGAAGAATGAGCGAGCTAGCGGAGATGGAACTCGCAGATACTGGGCCAACGTGGGAGCTGCTACAAGGACTTTCGGTGCTGAGGGTTTAACCGACGAAACGAGCGGCAGAGAGAAGACGCAGCAGCAACTTCACTTGGTGGATCATTGGACGAAGAGAGAGATGAATCCTGGGGCTTCTTCGGTCAACAGTAGGGCTTTCGTGTAGGGGAGTGTTGACCAGCGGGGACACGCTGAAATGGAGGAGGGGCAGATGAACGTGGCAACAAGCGGGCTAGGTTTCTTCAGTTAACTTGCTGGACTAAAGACGCGCGGCAGCTGGAGAAGTCGATGGTCTTCAAGATGCGCTAGAGTTGACTGAGGTTTGCTGGCTTACGAACGAGTGGCGTGGATGAAGGAAAGAAGAAGTTTTGGATGGGTGGTGCTTCGGTAGAAGAGGTGAGGGGGTGCAGAGATCAAAGGAAAAATGAAAGTGGAGAGGTAGAGATGAGATGGGTGAATCGGCAGAGAGAGAGGGTTCGAAGAAGAAGGGGGATAGCGACGGGGGCCAGCTGGTTTTCTTCAACCAAAGGATTGGAACAAGCTTAAAAGTCCACAAACAATATCCCTTGCATTAACTTCATGTCCCCTAATACTTTCCCACTTATAATTTCTCTAAATTAACAAATTTTGAAGCCCAAAATTGCTCCCTCTCATAAAGCTCCAGATTTCCAATTTTTTGTCTTCAATTTCTTCACTCAATTTCCCAAATTGAGGTCCAACTTCAGTAAAGAAAAATCCCGAACAATTTTCCATAAATCCCTTATACTCACACGCTGAGTTTAGAAGTCTCAATTTCCAACAATTTAGCCCATCTGAATCTTCGCTAATTTTCCGTAACGTCCGTATCGATTTTCCATAAAAATCTCGGAATCTCTGAAAAATCTTCAGAGAATGAGTTGACATTCCTAAAATAGCTTGTGACACCTCAGAACTTTCAATTTCTGAAATCGGGTTCAAATTCGCGGTTATTTTCAATCTGGCGCGCTTTTAGCGTGACCTAATATATCGGGTAACTTTTAGGAATTTTTGGTGCAATTGACCCGTGATCGAATTATCTTGAGTCACAATGTACATCTTCGACACATTGGCGACTCTCGGTTGTTGTGAAAATCTCAAGGTTTCAAATACGAACACAGGGTACCCAAAACGATAGAAAATCAATTTAGTGCCAATCGATGAGAATTTTGCAATCAGGTGAAATCACCCACATTTTGATCATTCATCTCAATCGAATCAACCTATCATTGATCTCTGATCGATTTTTAATTGTACCGTAATGACCCTTGCAAATTAGCACGGTCGAGTAGTTGATTCCTAGTCGAATTCTCAAGTTTTTTGCGTTAAAATCCCTTAATAATTTTCCCAGATAGTCTAGTTATCTCTTGAGTGATCGGCTCAAAGAATAGAACTATAGACGCGTCGATGAAATGCCCGATTTATTCAATTGAAATCAGATTTGAAAAATCAGGATGTCACAACTCTTTCTCTCTTATAAAAATTTCATTCTCGAAATTTAAACCATTACAAGACTTAATCAAAAAGGTGGGGGTACAATTCTCTCATTGACTCCTCAATCTCCCATGTCACTCCTTATGCACCGTGGTGTTGCCAGACTACTTTGATCAATGGGATGGTCTTTGTACGCAGAACTTGCTCTTTACGATCGACAATTTGAACCAGGCTTTCGACGTATGACACACGGTCATCCACGTCCAATTCATCGAAATTGAGCAAGTGGCTAATTTCATCAACCAATTAAATTAATACATTGTTTTGGGTATCAATTTTCCATAAACCATCAAGCTGAAAGATGTGAAAGGTGGTGAATTTATAGTGAGAGAGAAATGAGAAGAGTGTGTGGTGGTGTGTGGTGGTGCCTAGGTGAGGATGTGTCACTTCCTTGTGCCGTAGGTAAACATAAAAAGTGTTTAGGTAATGTCCCATGAATAACATGAGAATCAAATTGCATTGCCCACCGTCCACATATTTGAATACATGACATGTGATTTTGGCACGGATTTCCCATATTTGACATAACATTAGATTTATAATTCTTACCTTGGAGATCATCTAAATTTCTTACTTGAGTTATCCATTTTAGTACTCAAGGCCCTTCTTTTGAATACACATTCATTTAGCGAAAAATATATATTTCACAAGGAATTATTTTCCAATAATATATATGCTCGGTTAGCTCATGGCAATCATATAATTTCCCATAAGTCAATTTTAGGTGGTGAGCAAGACAAATTATAATCATCTTATGTCAAAATCATATTGGTTTCATATGGACAAAAAAAATGATTCTAGCAAAAAGATAAATTAAAACTCAAATCAAAATCAAACTACTATGACAAAGTCAATTTTATAAATTAAACTAAATATCGGTGCTGCTATGAAGGGAATCATCATACATAAAGAAGTCAAACTGTGCATCTAAGCCTCCCTTTTAATTCCACAACCATTTAAAATGCCTAAGAAAGTCAAAATTTTCTCATCAATTCAGAATTTGATCAAGCAAAACTCCAATAGGAAGAAATTCTAGATGACACCTCCCTAACTCCACAAGGGAAAATAGAAAACAAATCCAATTCACAATCGTGCAAGGCCAACATGAGGCTGCAGTTGGTTGGTAGTGGGGGCTCCGTGGGCTTGATTATTGATAGTGGCAGTAGTGGTTAAAAGAAAGAAAGGAGGGAGAAGAAGAAGAGAAATGCAAGGCGCAGAAGAGAGAGACAAGAGATTAGAAGTGAGCCGCCTTCTAGGCATGTGGTGATCAATGAGCAGGGTAGAGAATGACTCACATGAAGATTCAGCACCACCTAATATTTTATTGTACTAGATAAAGGATTCATGTCATTTTGAAAGCACTCGACAAGCTCATCTAAATTTGCTATTAAATATCTAAATTGACAACTCAAATTACAAATTTATTAGGGAAAAGCAAAGTAAAGTCAATATTCAACTTAGTTAACTTGTAAAAAATTAATTTTTACTGAGGTGATGGCCACTGTTACAAAGAAAGCACCAGCAATTCATACATAGACACACACACACATATAATGAGGAGAAGGCCATTCTAGCAATATGGGATCTTAATAGGAGTACTTAGAGAACCACTTAAATAAATTCTCTTGTAGTATTTTTATATAGCTATGGATTCTTCATCTACTTAATTTCTGCTCAGTAATGAAAGTTGTCCCTCAAGGGCATTAGAGCTCACCAGGGCATTGCAGTTCGCTTCCTTTCAAGTTTCTACCATGGCTACAAACTCTAAAATATCATTTACCCTCTAACGTTTATGTGCCCAACATTGTTTCATTAAGACCCAATGATACAAAATACAACCTTTGGAAAACCTGAGTACTTTTACTAACTGAAAGTCGAGATTCGTCGGGATTTTCCACCGGGTGCCACTATTGCTCTACCGGAAATGGTAGATCAAGATTGTTGGACATATTTCATCACGCAGCTATGATTACTACACCACTATCAATATAACATGTTTAATTTTCTTTTTCTTTTTTTACGTTTGCCACTTGGCTTACATTGAACATATTGTATGTATAGTATTTTTCTTTAACATAATTATCTTAATAATTTGTTTTCAATCAACATTTTCTTTTCTATGCGGCTATATCTTTTACATGAGGGATATTGTGATTTATTTAGGAAACCAACAATCTTTTTCTAATTGATTTATTTTATCGCAAATATTGCAGGGTAGATTTTTTTAACCCTTTGAAGAGATTTCTTCTCCTCTTTTATTTTTCCAGAAGCTCCTTGTACCCTTTTTAGATTTACGAGACTGCACATTTATTTTAGACTGAAAGACACTTTTAACGGAATCTTCATCATATAGCATTAGTCTTTTTTTCATACGCTTGAGCTAATTAATTCACTCGCTAACATGATTTTTAAATCCTTAAATTCTTCTAGAAGGCTGACAATAGTATTGTGCTCCTTAATAAGCATCACATATAAAATTTCTACTCCCCTGATATCATCTCCATAAGCCCCCATTTGATTTACTCATCCTTCTAATCTTTCACATTATTTTTTGAGGGTCTCATAATTGTTTATTTTCACATTTTGAAGAGACTGAAATATAATGGTTTGTACCTTTATTGCATCTTGAAACTTTTCTTTTAGTATTTTCTTAAATTATATTATGAGTTTGAGCTGTATATAAAATCCGATTTGATCGGAAGATGCTTGTTGGATTAAAACCCAGCACAGTTATCCTATTTGGATTTGAACGCAGAGAGTTGGTTGTCGTTATCTTATCCAAGCCGTCCATTAACTGGAACTCCTTACAGCAAAGCGAAAAAAAAAAAAAAAAAAAAAAAGGAATTCTTATTTGTTGTTGCTCGTCAGAAGAGAGGAGAGAAACATGGGTTTGTGTGGGCTGTGTGTACCGTTGACTTCTTCAAGCCTTAAAGTGGAGTTCTATTTTCGTTGGTGGTACAAAGGAGATGTGAGCATCAGGTGAAGTTTGTGAAGAGAATCCTTCATCCAATTGAGGCATTTTCTTTGTGAAGACACGAGTGTTTCAAGTTTTTAATGATTTGTTTATCGAGCAATTGTGTGAGGCGAAATACTATGGGTTTAAATATAATCTTGGATAAGGAAACACTTGAGAATTATGAGTGATTGTAGCTTCATAAGCTCCAATTGATTACTTGATTATCTGCAACTGACCATTCCCGTAAAGTGGCCATTGATGGTCGGACTATAATGTGCAAACTTTTCCTTATTGTTCTTCGTTTTATTTCTCTGGTGATTTCATTCTCTCATGTTATTTAATTGCATAAATTCTTTGGCTTCCGCATTATCTTAGAACACATGTTTTTGCGGTTTTTGCTCCAATGGTTCGCAGAAATATTGTTTCTGACAGTGCTTGTTGGATGACATATAGAGCCCTTGCAACTTTTTGTAGTTGCTCTGCCAAAAGCTTGTACCTTCCTATGGAGCCACATATCCTTTCTCCACGATGTTACATAAATCTTGTGCCATCAAGAAAGTAATCATTTTAATGCTCCAATAAATATAGTTATTTTCTTAGGAAGTAGGAATGGTAGTAAGATAGAGTTTTTTTTTTTTTAACAGACAAATGAAAATGCATTAGTAGGAAACGTTTTCAATACATACATCTCTAGCATCAGCACACAACAAGTCCAACAGAGCAGACGGGGGATTATTTACCTAGTTCTTAGGAAGGCATCCTATTCGTTGGGCTTTGACTAACCAGTCGGCCACCTTGTTCATATTTGATTACAATGGACTAAAGTAAGACCCGAAAAATCTTCTAGTTTGCGCTTGGCCCGCTCCACTAAAGGCTACACCTCCCAACTTAGGGTAGCTAAAGTGAGAACCCTTCCACCAGCGTACTACAATCAAAGTGTATGTGTATCTCTCTTTCTGGTCTATTCGGGGCAAGCTTTGAGGAGATAAAGTTTAGGGTTTCAACCAATGCTTTTGCCTCTGCTTGTTCAGCTGATTTCACCTCTATAGATTTAGTAAACCCATCAATGATTCTCCCAAGGGCGTCCCTGCAAATACAAACCACAGCTCCTGTCGGGGTGGGGGTGGTTCTGCTGGGTGTCTGAAGTGCGGCCGTCCTCCTTTATGTCTAGATTTGAGCTTGTGGGTAGTTCACGGCCGCCAGCAACCTCTTCTCTGCACAGATCCATCCTTCCCCTATAACTGGCGTCGAAACTGCTGTGCAGACAGGGGTGTTGAGAAGGCTCAAAGGTGTGGCTAGGTGGTTCGGATCTACCGTCAGCCACTTATTTTCCTAGATCAGTCCTGCCCTTTTGCTCGGCGTCCACAATGCTGGACAGAGAAGGGATGGCTGTAGCTTGTCTGTTGTGTATGGATCGAGTAGTTCATTTGGCGTTGCTGCAGCTGTAAGCCACAGCTCCACTTGAGGGGGGATGTTGTTGCTTGTTGTCGGAAAGGCCGCCGGCCTCTTCAAAGTTCAAATCTGGGCTCGTGTGTTGTTTCCATCGTCAACAACCTGTCTTCTTCACAGATCCTTCCTTCCTCTGTGACCTGCGTCGGAGCTGCTATGCGGATGGGGGTGTTGTGCAGATTCGGAGGTGATGCTGGGTGGTTTGAAGCCGTCATCAACCACTTCTCGGTTCAGATCCATCTTGCCCCTGTGTTCGGCGTCCAAATGGCTGGACAGAGAAGGACTGGCCATACCCTATTTGTTGTATATGGAGCAAGCATTTCTTGTGGTTGACCTTGGGAGCATTGATGAAGTAGAGTTGTTGCTGTCGTCGCCATGCTTCTCGCTGGTAAGATCGTGGCGCGTGGGTAGTTGAGATTTGCCGTAAGCTGTTTCGCTCTCCAGATTCGTCATTCCCCTGTGTGTTGATCTGCTTGGCATTGGAGGAAGGTCCGAGCCCTGTGTGTTGTGGGTAGGTTGGGCTTTTCGTCTGGTTGGGTGTAGGGGACGCCACTCACAGCTGCGTGCATCCCATGCTATATACTTTTGAGGTCGGGCTATGCTGATACACCTCTAGTTCAAATTGGGTTGTTGGCCTCTGGTTTTCACATTTGATTCAGGTCGGACCATTTCCTCATTGGTTCTCAAAGATTGGGGGTTACTGTTTCTTTGTGGACCTGGCATTGATTCAGAATTATTTTGGGCTGCTACCCAGGTTAGATTAGGTCTTGGGGGAATGGAGGTTGAGGGATTGCTAGGCATGACCGGTACATCTTCTCTTGTTGAGTGTAGCTCTCAAGCTAAGGCTGAATAATTTCCAGTACTGTGTAGTGGATTCTCTTGGCTTGGATCTGTTGATGTGTAGGCTGTGAAGGCATGCCCAAATGATGCATCGATGTTGATTTTGAGTACGCCAGGGCTCGAGGGTTGCCATTTGCTATGTAAGTCATCGCCATGCTTCTGACTCTTTGATTTAGGAGTCTATGTTGCGAAGCTTTCTTGTAATATTATGGCTCTAAACAAGGTGTGATGAGAATTGATAGGACTCTTCCTGAAGATGAAATGGTTTCTATCCTTCCATATGCACCATAATGCAGTCGCAATTAGTTCAAAGCTTTGTGAGTTCCTTGGTCTTTTGTGAACTTTACACAACCATTTATAAAATTGGGTTAAACCCACTCGGTTCACTTCGACTTGCAGGGATGGCTCATTCCATAACTGTGTTGTCCAAGGGTAGAGAAGGAGTGTATGCTTGATTGTATTTGGTTCAATACTATAGATTGGACACATAGGTGCAGCTACTACCTTCCTTTTGTATAGGTTATCCAATGTAGGTAAGGCATTCTGACATGTACTCCATAGGAAGAATTTTAATTTCGGTTCTATAGTTGCATTCCAGATTTGTTTCAATAGGTCTAGGTTGAACTGGTGGGATGTTGTTGGCGTGTGATCTCATGGGGTCACTCTGTGTTTTCTATTCGACAAGTATCCACTCTTCACTGTGTAATTTCCCGATTTATTGTTTATCCAAACCAGTTTATCTTCAGTAGTAGGGAGGCTGATAGGGACAACGATGATTTTCGTTACTATCTGATTATTAAACATTGATCGCAAGAGGGCTTCTTTCCATTTAGCAGTTTCAAAATCTATCAAATCTGCTACTTTGTAAGGTTCATTTCTTCTTGCGGGTCCTCCAATTGGTCCCCTATTCAGCCATTTATCTTCCCTAATTGAAATTTTTTGTCCATTCCCTACGACCCACATAACCTGAGGGGCGGTCGCTTCTCTTCCTGCTATTAAACTTTGCCAACCCCATGATGGGCGAGATCCTTTCCCTGCTTGCCAAAAGTCACAATTTGGAAAATATAGGCCTTTCATGATTTGACTCCATAGAGTATTACGGTGCTGAGAGAGACGCCAGGCTTGTTTTCCGAGCATAGCGATGTTAAAGGTGAGGAGGTCCTTAAAGCCAAGCCCACCTTCCTTTTTCGGAGCTTAAGAATTTCCCATTTTCTCCAATATGGACCAACCGCTTTGTTGTTGTTTCTCCACCAAAAGTTAGCTATTTTCTTTTCAATAGCTTTGAAAATAGATAATGGGATTTTAAAAATTGACATCGCATACTAGGGTATTACTTTCACAACTGCTTTGAGAAGTATTTCCTCACCAGCTTTTTAGGAGAGGCAGGTGAACCTTTTTTGGAGGCATCCAATCCAAAGGGATTCCTAGATATTTCTCTGTTTTCACAATTTCTGGCAACCTTTGCAAAAAATATCCCCGATTTGTTTAAATTTATAGCTTGACCCGATGCATAACAATATTAGTGAAGGATAGATGCCAAATTTTGACATTCCAAGATTGTACCATCTAGGAAAAAGATAGAGTTGTCTGTAAATAGTAAGTGGGAAAGGGCGGGACAGTTCTATTCAGTTGGATACCACGAAGTGTGCCTGCTTCAAGGGCTTGCTTCATCATATGGGAGAGGACATTAGCTACTATGATGAATAGATAAGGGGATAATGGGTCTCCCTAGCGAATTCCCCGAGTTGGCTTGAAATAGGGCAAGGATACCCCATTGAACTTAATGTTGTAAGAAACTGTTGTAACACATTGCATGGTCCACTTAACCCATTGTTCACAAAACCCCATCTTTCTTAGACATTCCTGAAGGAAGTCCCACTCTAAGTGATCATAAGCCTTCTACATGTCGAGTTTAAGGACAGCTTAGAATTTTCGTTGCCGGTCACGAGTTCTTAATCGGTGAAGAACTTCCTGTACAATCAGAATATTATTCTAAATTTGCTGACTTCCCATGAAGGCACTCTATTATGCTTCTATTATAACTGGTAATAGAGGTTTCAGTCTGTTTGTGAGGATTTTGGATATGATTTTATAGGCAAAATTGCACGGGTTTATAGGCCGATATTGTGCTAACTTTTCTAGGTTTTGGGTTTTGGGGATGAGTGTGATTTACGTTTTATTCAGGGCTGGGTTTAGGGTTCCAGTCTCGAAGAAGTGTTGTACCTCCCGATAGATATCACCTCCGATGTCTCGCCAATGATGCTGAAAAAATAAGCCATTTAACCCATCCAGCCCGGGAGCTTTAGTAGGCCCCAATTGGTGAGTAGCATCTTTAATTTCTTCCATGGTGATAGGTGCCATTAGTGATTGGTTCATAGGTGCATCCATCAAGGTTGGGATGTGGTCTAGAATGGGCTGAAAGTTCCTATAACCTCCTGACGTATAAAGGTTTTTGAAGAAAATAACCGTCATGTCCTTAAGAGCTTCTTCGTTCCTAACCCACTCTCCCTGCTCATTCATAGCATGGATATTCGGTTTCCATTTCTCCATTGAATAGTAGCTGCATGGAAAAACTTTGTATTTCTATCCCCCCATTTCAGCCACTTGATTCTTGATCTCATACCCCAAAACATCTCCTCTTGTTGCCATAGTGATTCGATCTCTTGGTTAATGTGCTGAATTGTGTGATGATCATACTATATGTTGTGGCTGTTCATCAAGGTTTGAAGTTCACTTTTCAGCCCGTCTATCCTTTTATGTGCATTGGGACTCTTTTTTTACTCCACACAACAAGTTGTACAGCCACTAAATGAATTTTGTCAGCCATATTTTTGCTTTGGGAGTCTTCCCAAGTTCGTTTCACAATTCACCTACACTCCTCATCTTCTATCGAGTAAGCTTCATACTTAAAATCTTGATGTTTGCGACCTATTGTAGGAAAAAGTGATAGAATAAGAGGACTATGGTAAAAGCCAATCGCTGGTAGGGCTATGACTTTTGCAGTTGGATATGATATTCGCCACTCCATGGTACATAAAGCTCTATCCAACATTTTTTAACGTTTTCTTCTCCATCCGTTCTATTTGTCCATGTGAATGCGCACCTCTTACTTTATAGGTCCATTAAAGAGCATGCATGTAAGAAATCTATGAATGCTATAAGGCAAAAATTTTTTGCCATCCTCTTTCCCACCTTTTCCCAATGGTACAAAATTTCATGAAAATCCCCGATACACAACCAAGGTAGATGATTTAAGACACTTACTCTTTGTATTTTCTCCCATAAGAATACTCTGTCATTAAAATTAGTTGGAGTGTGTAGGAAAGTGATTCTCATAAGCTACCTATTATCGTGAAGTCGGCACTGCACATTTATAAGGTACTTAGAAGACGAATCCATTGCTATGGTAACCGTTTCATCCCAAAAAATAGCCAAACCCCCTAAAATACCTTCTGAATTCACCAAAAAGCTGTTTTGATACTCCAGTCTTATTCTCAATCGTTGCACCATCTACTCTTGGTTTTTTTTGTCTCCATTAGAAAGATTTAATTGGGATTTTCCTAAGTCACTAGGACCCTTAGAGCTCGAATTGTCAAGGGTGAGCCCAAACCTTGACAATTCCAACTAAGTAGTTTCATGGACGACCCTGTGACATCCTGATTTTTCAAATCTGATTTCAATTGAATAAGTCGGGCCTTTCGTCGACACGTCTATAGTGCTATTCTCTGAGCTGATCACTCAAGAGATAACTAGACTATATGGAAAAGTTATTAAGGGATTTTAATGCAAAAGACTTGAGAATTCGACTAGGAATCGACTGCTCGACTGTGCTAATTTGCAAGGGTCATTACGGCACAATTAATATCGATCACAGATCAATGATAGGTCGATTCGATTAAGATGAGTGATCAAAATGCGGGTGATTCCACCTGATTGCAAAATTCTCATCGATCGGCACTAAATTGATTTTCTATCATTTTGGGTACCCTGTGTCCGTATTTGAAACCTTGAGATTTTCACGACAATCGAGAGTCGTCAATGTGTCGAAGATGTACATTGTGACTCGAGATAAATCAATCACGGGTCAATTGTACTAAAAATTCCTACAAGCTATCCGATAGATTATGTCACGCTAAAAGCGCGCCGAATTGAAAATAACCGTGAATTTGAATCCGATTTCAAAAATTGAAAGTTCTGTGGTGTCACGAGCTATTTGAGGAACATCGACTCATCCTCCGAAGAATTTTCAGAAATCCCAAGATTTTTACGGAAATTTGATTCGGACGTCGCGGAAAAATAACGAAAATTCGGATGGGCCAAATTGAAGGAAATTTGGACTTGCAAACCGAGCTATATGGCGAAAGGGACTTGTAGAAATTTCGTGGACTTTTTCTACATCAAAATTTGGACATTAAATTGGGAATTTGTTGAAGAATCTAAATACCAAAGAGTGAAATTCGGAGCTTGGACTATGGCTGCAATTTTGTCATCAAAATGGTTAATTTTGGGTTTGATTTGATTGGAAAGTATTAGGGAGGGGACATGCCATCAATGGAGGGGATAAGTTGTGGACTTTAAGCTCTCTTTTTTCAAGCTTCTCGTGCAAGCTACCTTACCGACTTCATCCTCTCAATCTCTCTCTCTCCGTTTGCTTTCGTTTTTTCATTTTCCCTGCCGCTCGCTTCTGTTCTCATTTGCCTCTGTATCTTTGTCCACCGAACCCTCCTTGCTGCCGTTTGTCCAACATCCAGCCTCCATGGGTCAAAATTCTTCAAGCAAAATTGTGGCGTTGACTCCTTGAAGCCCACAACCCACCGAAGAAATCCACCGAAGACACCAGCAGCTTCGGTCTTCACGACCGCAGCTCGTGCTCGTGCTTCTCCACGTCTTCTCCACGCACCAAGCTCACCGAAGCCACGAAGCCGCTTCAGCGATCTTTCCCCTACAACCGCCACTTGCTGTTCATCCTTCAGCCCTCAAAGCCGAACCCTTCACCGTTTGTAACCACCGAAACCTCGGTCAAACCCCCAGCATCGAAGACCCCTGCAGTAGCTCCCATGTTGATGCCTGCTGCTCCGCTTCTTTCCTCTTCGCCAGCAAGCTGTCCATGTGGTCTTCTCCAGCGTCCATTTGCTGCGCTCGTGGATCAGCCCAGCAAGCCAGTTCGATTTTCAGCTGCCCAAATCTACAAGCTTAAGCCCATAAGCCCAATTGCAGCCCACAATTTGAGCCTTTGGTCCAACTCGATTCAAGTCCAACAAGTGTCTTCAGCCCAGTGATTTTCAGCCAATCTCCAGCAGATTTTGAAGCCCAAGCTTAGGCCCAAGTTCAGTTAGTTCTAGCCCATTTGAAGTTCAGCCATTTTCGGCTCGAGAAGAAGGCCCAAGCCCGCAACCAGCAGCCTGTAGAAGCCCAAGACCTAAACTCAGCCTTGCTGAGTTGTGTTGGGCCGGTCCTAGGCCCGGTCCAAGTTCGCCGACACCGCCAAAAATTAAGATTTCGACCGCCGCCGCGTCGTCATCACGGTGAACCGGTTTTCACGATACACCGGTGAGTTTATATTAATGATGTTTAAGGGGTGTTTAGATTTATTTTATTAGGAATTAGGTGGTTAGTTAGATTAAATTAGAAATGCAATTATTTGATTGAGCATGTTAGGTGGCTAGCATGGTTTAGCTAAGGCCTAAATAAATTGTACTATTTATCTAGAAGGGTTCGGGAATTTCTCCGAGTCCGTATTGGTTATTAATTTAATGATTATGGCCTAGGTTAGTATTTTTAGAATTTAAATTGATTTATTTAATTAATTTCAATAATTGTTTAATTATTAATTATTTTTCCGGAAATTAGGCCGGGATTGCCGGTGACCGGAATTTCGTGCTGATTGCAATGGTGTGGTTAATTTCTGCAATTGAGTGTTAAATTATGCAAATTGAGTGCTGATTGGATTTTTGGTATTTAATTCCAAAAATTGTGAATTTCCAATATTTATTCAGAAAATCTCGGGTGTCAGGTTTTGACATTGAAAATAGTTTTTAGTACTATATGAAATAGTGGGATTTCAAAAAGAAAGAATATCAATTTTTCTGGGTCAAGTTAACCGTGTACCCACACACGAGTAATTTGATGTGAATTTCTAATACGAAGAAAAATGCCAAGCTCACCATTTTAATTGAAGCATTTGAGTGCAATGCACGGTGCCCTGGGCCATATTTGAGTGATCGTGTGATGGTTAAGAGAAATCGTCCTGGGCTGTTAAGCTGGACGTTATCCCTAGTTGGGATACCCCCTGGACAACGGGAAGCCGGTCGCAGTTGATTTTAGACCCTATGCTCCTTTGGGAAAGTCGTCTGATAAAGAGACGTGTCGTGCTCAATGGGGTGAGACGAAGCCTGGCAATGCCAGAAGACCGCCAAACTAAAAGTAGGCCGTGCTATATGCCGAGATCAAAACTAGGAACGCATGATTAATTGAGTGTGGTGTTTCAGTTATTTGAGCATATTTGTTGCTCATGTTCTCATGTTGTCTGTGAGATAAATTGTATTGACCTGCAGGGTGGATCTGAGACGAGGTAAGTCTCATTGATTTTGTGATTGTGTGATTAGGACACTTCTGAGTGTATTTCCCTCCTAATTGGGGTTTAGAACTTAGACTCGCTGAGATGATATCTCACGCCGTTGTGGGATAACATTTTTAGAGTCGTCGAGTGGAGGACCTGGAGCTGAGAGGAAGTGATCGGAAGCGTAGGTCAGTTAGGACCGCTTCTTTTTGGAAGGCCAATCTTTTGTAGTCTTTCAGCTATAGACTTTTGTACATGACTCAGTGTGAATATAAAAGCATGTTTGTTTATGAATTCGTATCCTGCTTTTCTATCCCGAGATGATTATTGCCAGGGGATTTCTTTTTGCTTCCGCATGTGCAATAAAATGGAAAGGGTCGGTGACTCGTCCTGGGAAGTCGCAAATTCTTATCAACCAGATAGGGATGGGCACGCGCTCGGGGTTCGGGGCGTGACAGACTCGGTGGTTTATTAAGGCTATCCACCAAAGCCCAGTGTGTTGAATTCTGCTCCTCTGTAATAGGAATCTCTACTAGTTGTAGATTGTCAGTTGCTAGTGTCTTTGAGGATTGTTCACCATACGAACAAAATCTCTTCCCTTTTTCAATGTAGGGAGTTTGGTGCTTCTGGTTTTGCCCTTGTTTTAGGTTCTTTCAGTTGTTGTCTAGTGCTATTTCTCGTGGTCTAGTTCTTTCAGCTGTTCATTACAGATAATCATCATAGATTCCTCATCTAGGCAGCTGTTACCTCTCTTTTGTGGTCCTTTTTCTTCCCTTATGGTTATAGCTAGAGAAGATTGAAAGGATTGGCCTTTTGTTTCGTAGCCTACTTCGAAAAATGCTGACTCCATATGGGTAGAATAGGTTGCACATTTGCGTTTTTCCCGCTGATCTTCACTAGTATCTACAGCAAGAGGGGATTCCGGCACCATTTTTGGGTCTTCAAGGAGTTCAACTTGTTTCCCATAAAAAAAACTTTTCCATATGAGCTTAGTTGCCTGACTTCAGCACGTAGCCAATTCTTGAAGTTACCTGGTAAGTCCTCCACCAGCCTTGTGGTTTCATATGGTATTTCTTTGCATGTAGTGGCATAATGCCCGATTCTTCCACAAGAGTAGAAGTAGTGCAGGAGCCGCTCATATTTGAATTCTATCTACAATTTTTTGCTTCCTAGGTTGATGACTACACCTGTTTTAAGGGGGGTACCCAGGTGTAGATTGATTCTGGCTTTGCCGACTTTATAGGTGCTGTTTCCTTTGGCTTCCAGTTTCACATCTATAACTTCACTGATCTTGGAGGCTATATCTTTGACTACTTCCTTTGTCACTCTACCAAATGGAAGGCCATACAGATGCACCCAAAAGGGACAATGAATGAAGTCGTAACAGATTTTTGGAATGTCAAGATCGCATTGCTAAAGCACTAGAAGGTTACTTGAGAAAGACCACGGCCTGGAGTCTTAACACTTTCTGCTTTTCAGCTTCGGACTTGAAGGAAAATGAAAAGAAACCCGGTTTGGTGCAGGATACATTCTCCATCTTCCATGCCCTTTTCATAGTGTTAAGAATGGCCTGAAAGTTCACATTTGGTCAAGAATAGAGTTTTCCAAACAAAGTTAATCTGCATTCTATGAGTTTTTCTTCATAAATTCCTTCTTTAACATCTATCACATCATCCTTGGACCATAAATTACCCAAGCTTCTGCACAATGCCTCTAATCTACTATCATCATATATCTGATCAGTCATATTTCACTTTACTGTTATAGGGCACAAATAAATAACGAGTAAGCTACCTCAGCACTAAAAATTCAGACGGGCTTTGTTTTCTTTCAAGAAGCTAGATTGTTGTTCTCACTTGATGGCGTATAGCTAGATTTTGGTTGGTGACGTTGTTGGATGTATGCCCTAAAGCTACTATGTAATGGTTACATATTAGGGATTTCAGTTGTACTTTCATTATTATTATTTAATTAATGGCAATGACGTATTCATTCATTTGTCCAATTATTTTATATTGATGAATGATTCCATAAGATCAGTTGCAACTAGACCTATTCTTGAGACGTCAAGAATATATGTGATTGGTTCATAGTTAGACTGAATCTTTAAATTGTTCCCGGTCGATGGATTATTGAGTGGATATTAATAATCCCTGTTGAGGCCGGTGTGTTCTTAATCTCGCCATTAAGTATTGGATACTTAAGGGAATGATGAGTCACATGTCATTGGGTATTATGATGCCCGAGTTAGAACACAGTGTTTGTATTAGACAAATTCCGAACGTGACGCATATGGAACGATTAGCGACATGGAAGCTTTTAGCGTGGTCAATGTCTAATTGTTCATGCTTTGGTCTTGTGTAAATAATCCTTAGACCTGAGGCACAGTGTTAACTTGTGTATTGAACAACTATGGTTCACGGGTGCACATAATGCCGGGTCGTTGATCCGTCTTTATACCTGATGGTCATAGTTTGTTCATATATAAAGTTACACGTGTGCGCAATATGGAATATGTCTCCTTGTTATATGCAAGGTATGATAATGATGTCCTATGCGATCTAATTGTGACACTGCATTGAAATCCTCGGTCGGGGTTGTAACCGAGAATAAATTGTTTATGTCTCGAATAAAATGCATGTCAATTAGATTTGTGCATATGATCGAATTAATGACTTGACAAATATTCCATGGTCTTTGTTTGATCGGGACATAGTAAGACAGAGGGATTGAATTACATTGTAGCCAAAGCGACAGGTTCATTATGTTCTTAAAGTATTCACACTATCTCGGGTAGCCATGACATATTGCTAGATGTCAATCGTGACTTGTAGGACCTAAAAGATTAATCAGGACAATTAATTCTTTTGGAAGTACTAATGTGTTAGTACAAGTCTTACTACCAGCTTAGTGATGAACCTAGGGATGTCACACACCATAAACAATTAGGATGACGTGGAACAAGAGAGAAATATTATTGCAAATGTGTTTGCAATTACTGCAATCAAATTGAGTCGATTTGAAATTAAATTAAATAAGATTTAATTTAATTTGTATTATAGTCACGAGCCTACTTGCATATGATGCACACGCATGCCCAAAGTGGATATATGTTAACATACCAAACAAGTTGGCTTTAGTGCAAGTGGGAGATTGTTAGAAGTATGCCCTAAATTAACTGATTAAAAAAAATAAAATTAAAGCTTCATGCATGTGCACGAATTGCACGAAGCGTAATGGTCAGCGGTTGCTGACCATTATGCACGAAGCATGGATGGTCAACAATTGCTGACCATCATGCCAAGATCGTGCATGAGCAACCGCTCATGCACGATCGCCGCTATGGACGATCAGCAACGGTTGCTGATCGTCCATCGATTAGCAACCGTTGCTGGTCGGTTTTATTATAAAAAGCAATTGAGGGACGAGAGTTAAAGGGCTGCTGAAAAAAATAAAAGGGAGACTTCAAGTGTTTTGTCTTCTTGTTCCGGATCAGCTCTTCACCATGAACAAAAATTTGAAGTTCTGCTAGTTGCTGAATATTGAGTAAAAGTGTGTGTGTGTTCTTGTGTCTTCGAGACACGAGGAAGAAAAACAATTCTCTCGTTCGGGCCGTGACTATTATACATCAAGAATACAACGGATTGTTTCCATGTGATTGCTAGGACGATCGAAGTGGTGAACATCCGAAAATTCTCTCTTATGTTCGACGTTCGTTGTTGGTGTGTCTGAACTAGAGGTCCGACACTTGTGGGACTCGAACTGTGGAACATCCGAACCGACTTGTTTCAAAGCGCGCTTCGAGAGGTATTTCGTTTAACTCTCTTTTATGTTTAGATTTTTGATTAAAATGCACGAACAACGCCTTAGGAGAATCATGTGTAATATATATCTTTGTTTCCGCTGCGTTCATTTCATTAATATCTCTTATACATGATTCTTGAAACCCCAACAGACGCTACAAAGATCAGACCCACACACCTTCCTTCCCTCGACCATATGTGAAGTTAGTCGACAAGTCGGTCCGTGCTAAGAAAGGAAGCCCGGACCCTTTCATTATGGGAACAGGGAAAAGCCAAACGAGAGAAGGACGGGGAAGTCGATGGTGAGGTAGGGATTAGTCTATGAGATTGGGCAATATTTAAATATGCCGCGGGTGGTTAAAGAGCTGCGGCCAGAATGGCTTGTCAGGGGATTGGAATCTCGTTGCTTAGGGTTTTGGGATAGACACGGGAATGCTACTTAATTGTGGTCGAAGAGGGGCAATTCATCTTGCAGTGACGAGTTTAGGGTTTCTGTGAGCGATTAATTTGGGAATATTGGCGTGAGGGAAAAGTAGTGGTTCTGGGGAATTTTGGTTTGGGCGATGCAACCCAGGAGGAGGAGACAGGGATCGAAGAGGTCTGAGAGAGGTCTTCGTGAAGAGAAAGGGGAATTTAATGGAAAATTGCTGTGGGTGATGCGCTTCCAGAAAGATGCGGTGACACAGAACCGAAAGGCAACTACCATGCAGTAGGGAGGAACCCAGAACGCCTGGGAGTAAAGAGATAGAGTTGGCCATTGTTTTGGTGTCGGATATTTGGGTGGGTGGTTTCAGTGGTGGATGAATAGGATTCACGCTCAATACCAACCGAATGAGGCCCTGATACCACTGTTAGCTTTTAGTATTAATGTGCAAGTGAGTATGCTTGTGGGGATTTACTCAGCAAAGGAACAAGGAAGGAGCATTTGAAGCTTGTTGTATTATCAAAATGTTTGGTAAAAGGGATTCACGGAGCTGTAGTTGATCTGAACATGAATAAACCAGCATGAAGCCTTTTTATAGTCATTCCTAATCGACTCTTGTGCTCAGAATTTTTCTCACAAACAGAGAAATTTGCTTCATATTTCATGTTGGACAGATTTGTAGCCATCACTTCTAATCACCACCAATTTAGGTAGAACCACTTACTTAAACTACTTACAATAGATCTAGAAACTTGTAGTCTTGGCTTTTCTGGATAAATTGGCCACAACTTAAAGAAAATTTAATCAAGAAGAAAATGGCGGGTGCAATGGAATATTACATTTGCCTAAAGCTTGATCATTCTTCAGACTACCTATCCAAATTGGATAAAAATGAAGAAAACTGGAACGAGAGAATCATCATTTGATAATGATATGTAAATAGCCAAATGCCCACAAAACATTTAGAGAGGGAAATAAGCACGACTGAAAACAGGAGGAAAATCATTAATGACAACAATCAACAGATAATTATCAAGCATCAGCCATTAGGAGAAGCACCCAAAAATGGCAAAAAGAAATTATTATGCAGAGGCAACGGGAGGGTTCAATAGTAGCTGAGCAGGGTGTATACGGTCTGAATTATGGTGAGCGCGAAGAGGAAGAAGGCAGCAATGAGAGACAATATAGTCCAAGGATTCTTGAAGTAGGTGCGATTGAGATTAGCCCTCCACTCGTTCCAGCGCTTCTTGCAGTGCTTGCTGATCTTCTGTTGCACGTAATTGAGGTTTTTGTTGGATGGGACCGCCACGTCTATGCACAGAGAGTTGAATAAATCGGCGACCGCCTTGTCGCTTCCGAAATTATTCTGAATGATGCCTTGGGTGTGGAGCAGGGCGACATCCTGCTCATTGTTGATGATTTTGTCCATGAAGATGACGTAGGATGTGACCTCGTTCCCATCCTCGCTGTTGAATGGCTTGATGTGCAAGCGCTCGAACGCCATGACGTTGAGAAACATGAACTCGGTGGTGTCATCCACCGTGAAAAGTGGGAGCTTCAGGACCCCTCTATCAAAGGAGATGTCATTGAGGCTGTTGGAGATGCCATTGAGGCTGTCGGTCTTGCTCGTGTTGAACTTGATCCCAGCTTCGTTGAGCTCAGTGGCTGACCGGATTATCGTCTCGGTCTCCTCATTTTTCCCTTTGTGCTGGACCTTCTTGGGTTCCATCACCTTCAGCAGGCCTTTCCTGTAGACGTCCAAGACATGCAGGCAACTGTCCAACCCCGTGGACGTTTTTCGTTCAAGGGGGAAGTGGAACTTTAGGATGAGCTTGTTGACGTCATCCTGCGTTGTTGGAGTAAAGTCCGTGCATTGAATACGAAAGTGCTGTTTTGTCGATACTACCCGCGTAAAATGAAGGGGAAAAAAAAGGAGTGTCTTATTGAGGTGATAGATTTAATAATTAAATTGTTAATTGATCCCAAATCATGCATCATAAATATTTGGAACATTAAATTTAATGGATTTCACGTGAGATCTATCTGAGATAATTAAGATAAATTATTGGGTGAACATAGTACAGCCTTCTGCAAGCATGCAATAATCTCTATAATGACGGAGTGAAATGAAAGAAACTAACCTCCTTGCCATCGTTCGCGATGGCATCCAGCTGATACAGCACTAGCATCGGCAGCTGATTCTCCAGCAGCAGCATGTCCCGTCTTATATACGGGACTATGCATTCCAGCCTGTCAAAACTGAAGATGGGGTCATTGGGCGCATAGCCATAATTCTCCGCCTTACTTTTCGGCAGTGTCGCGATCCTCATGATCTCGAGCATGAAGCAGCCGTCCATGATCATCAGCTCCAGGAATTCGCCCCCTGTGCCATCCTTCCACTTCAAGTCCAGCTTGTCATAGCTGTCCTTGAGCTCACGTGCCACCTCCTTCAGGGACTTGAAGACGCACTCGAGGGACTTCCCGGACCGCTTCAGGAAGTGGAGGAGCGCGCGGTGCTTGTGTTCCTCCATTGGACGGAGGTGGTTGTCGTCATAGTGGTAGGGACCGAAAGAGACAACCTGCGGCTGGTAGGCCTTGGGGTTGAGGTCGGTGATGAAGGGGGGGACCTTGTAGATGGACGGATACTTCCAGCACTGTTGCTCGTCGGCGGGCATGCACTTGAGGTTCTCGTTGACATGAACGATCCAGTTGGTCTCGTTTGGGTCCAGCCGGGGCGGCGAGGTTAACATGGTTCGGGGAGTTTCAAAGGTTCCACAATTTCTGTTCTGGGTGAGAGAGAGAGAGAGAGAATGGGAAGAGCGTGCTTGAGGTTTGGGGTCGTCCAAGCCCAACGCTGGTCACGTATGTATATATAGAGGTGTGGAAATGGGACTTGACCAATTTTGTAACTCATACAAAATGAGTTGGATCATATAAGAGTTAATTAAATTTTAATAACATTTTTTTTTATGAATTTGAGTTGTAAAGTTTAAATGAGTATGGGTTTCAAATGGCCAGGCTTTTTTATGCATATCCAACCCATCTCCGCACGGGACCATAATCCACCACAAGATGGGGCCCAATCTGACCCTCTCACTCCCAGCAATAAAAGGGCAGTCGTTTTGAGAACGCGACAAGTCTGGGTGGGCCCTCCTCCAACGTGCAAAAAGTCTTCGGATCTCCGGGACAAATATTGTCATTTTTTCTTATTTCCTATTAGGAACAACCCCAATATAGCTCGTATTTCCTGAATTATCCGTACAAAAAGTTTGAGCTCACAAAATACACGCAAACAACAATTTAAGGCAAAAAAATTTCTAAAATGGATCTTAGGTCAAGTTAGATATGGGCCTCTATGAGTTGTTATTTTAGTATTGCATAAACATGATTCAAAACGGATTAAATTGATCAATTTGGATTGAACCATTTTTGATCCAATTTATCTATTTGACGAGTCCATGTATAAATCACTTTTTGTGCATGAGGTAAAAAGAAAACGGGTTTAAGCATGTCTCCTGGAAGCTGTAGGAAATGTATTTTATGCACACAAAGCATGACATCTCGCAATTGTGTTTGAGCCTTTGAGTTCAATGAATTTCACAAGGGTCATTTATGGTATGAACTTTGCATATTTGATATTTGATGTGACACTAGATTTATAATAGTATTTTATTTTATTTAGTAATAATTTTTTCGCCTCGTATATTTGGGATATGTCAGATTTCTTATTTCATGTCTCATTTTAAGTACTTGATGCCCTTCTCCGATATATACATCACTTATAGGGAAAAAAACTTCACAATGAGTAACATTCTGGTAATATATACACATGGTTAGCTCATGACAATCATATAACTTCTCATAAATGAACTTTAAATGGCACACAAGACAAGTTGTAATCATCTTGTGTGAAATTAAAGAATGTCCACTAGTTTCTAATGGAGACAAGTTAGTTTAAGCAAAGAGATATATTTGAATTCAAATCAAAGTCAAATCATAAAGACAAAGTCAAGTTTCAAAGTTAGAACTAAATATTAACGTTGATTTTATTTTTTAGTTTTTATTTTATCTTTTTATCATTTATGCATAATTGACTACGCACACTTATGAGCTCCAAATAAGAGTTCTTTTAAAAGATGTCTCAAGTTTAAATCTGTGTACGAGACCCGACTTCAATTGGATTAGGGGAGCCAAATTCTTGACTAAATACCTATTGGAGTCATGCCATAGGGGTCAACCAAAATAGGATTGTTACTTTGCTTTATCTGATTTCTTTAGATCGAAGATTGATTAATCAAGACATTGACTCCTCTAAAGGCCATACAAGTGACACTACTATTAATTGGCCGTATAAAGAGAAGGGTTCAATTTTTTTCTTGATTTTAAGCCGCAAAAATGAAATGGAAAATGAAGAAAACAGTAGCAATCTTCCTTTCAAGTATTGGAAATGCTAAAACTTGTGAGCAATTATTACTCTATAATTCTTGGATTGATTAGTCAAATTTTCACTGTTGGCTCTTCCTATGGTATGGGTATTGATACTTAGTTTGAATCACGTAAGTATCCGGTATTCTCAATTGTTCCTAGTATATTTCTTTGGTGAGTTTTTGCATTTATTTTCTAAGAAGCTCCAATCGAGGAGTACTTGGATTTGTTGTGATTGTTATAATTAATAAATAGTAAACACAAATTTTCAAAAAGATGTTGACTTACTCCGAAAGCAGGTAATCCCATAAACTAGTCAAATTGATGTATCACATCAATTTCTCATAAACCAATCAAGCCGAAAGATGTGAGAGGAGACGAATTTAGAGAGAGAGAGAGAGAGAGAGAGAGATGGAAAGAGTGTTTCGTAGTGTCCAAGTGAGGAGTGTCACTTTTTGTGCCCCTACTAAAGACAAAAAGTGTTTAGGTAATGTTTTGTGAATAACGTGTGAATCGAATTGCATGCACACCATCGAGGAGTACTTGGATTTATTCTCAATTGTTCCTAGTATATTTCTTTGGTGAGTTTTTGCATTTATTTTCTAAGAAGCTCCAATCGAGGAGTACTTGGATTTGTTGTGATTGTTATAATTAATAAATAGTAAACACAAAATTTCATAAAAGATGTTGACTTAATCCGAAAGCAGCTAATCCCATAAACTAGTCAAATTGATGTATCACATCAATTTTTCATAAACCAATCAAGCCGAAAGATGTGAGAGGAGACGAATTTAGAGAGAGAGAGAGAGAGAGAGAGAGAGAGAGAGAGAGAGAGAGAGAGAGAGAGAGAGATGGAAAGAGTGTTTGGTGGTGTCCAAGTGAGGAGTGTCACTTTTTGTGCCCCTACTAAAGACAAAAAGTGTTTAGGTAATGTTTTGTGAATAACGTGTGAATCGAATTGCATGCACACCATTGAGGAGTACTTGGATTTATTCTCAATTGTTCCTAGTATATTTCTTTGGTGAGTTTTGCATTTATTTTCTAAGAAGTTCCAATCGAGGAGTACTTGGATTTGTTGTGATTGTTATAATTAATAAATAGTAAACACAAAATTTCATAAAAGATGTTGACTTAATCCAAAAGCAGCTAATCCCATAAACTAGTCAAATTGATGTATCACGTCAATTTTTCATAAACCAATCAAGCCGAAAGATGTGAGAGGAGACGAATTTAGAGAGAGAGAGAGAGAGAGAGATGGAAAGAGTGTTTGGTAGTGTCCAAGGGAGGAGTGTCACTTTTGTGCCCCTACTAAAGACAAAAAGTGTTTAGGTAATGTTCCATGAATAACGTGTGAATCGAATTGCATGCACACCATTGAGGAGTACTTGGATTTATTCTCAATTGTTACTAGTATATTTCTTTGGTGAGTTTTTGCATTTATTTTCTAAGAAGCTCCAATCGAGGAGTACTTGGATTTGTTGTGATTGTTATAATTAATAAATAGTGAACACAAAATTTCAGAAAAGATGTTGACTTAATCCGAAAGCAGCTAATCCCATAAACTAGTCAAATTGATATATCACATCAATTTTCCATAAGCCAATCAAGCCAAAAGATGTGAGAGGAGACGATTTAGAGAGAGAGAGAGAGAGAGAGATGGAAAGAGTGTTTGGTGGTGTCCAAGTGAGGGGTGTCACATTTTGTGCCCCTACTAAAGACAAAAAGTGTTTCGGTAATGTTCCGTGAATAACGTGTGAATCGAATTGCATGCACACCATCGAGGAGTACTTGGATTTATTCTCAATTGTTCCTAGTATATTTCTTTGGTGAGTTTTTGCATTTATTTTCTAAGAAGCTCCAATCGAGGAGTACTTGGATTTGTTGTGATTGTTATAATTAATAAATAGTGAACACAAAATTTCAGAAAAGATGTTGACTTAATCCGAAAGCAGCTAATCCCATAAACTAGTCAATTGATATATCACATCAATTTTCCATAAGCCAATCAAGCCAAAACATGTGAGAGGAGACGATTTAGAGAGAGAGAGAGAGAGAGAGAGAGAGAGAGATGGAAAGAGTGTTTGGTGGTGTCCAAGTGAGGGGGTGTCACATTTTGTGCCCCTACTCAAGACAAAAAGTGTTTCGGTAATGTTCCGTGAATAACGTGTGAATCGAATTGCATGCACACCATCGAGGAGTACTTGGATTTATTCTCAATTGTTCCTAGTATATTTCTTTGGTGAGTTTTTGCATTTATTTTCTAAGAAGCTCCAATCGAGGAGTACTTGGATTTGTTGTGATTGTTATAATTAATAAATAGTGAACACAAAATTTCAGAAAAGATGTTGACTTAATCCGAAAGCAGCTAATCCCATAAACTAGTAAAATTGATATATCACATCAATTTTCCATAAGCCAATCAAGCCAAAAGATGTGAGGGAGACGATTTAGAGAGAGAGAGAGAGAGAGAGAGAGAGAGAGAGAGAGAGAGAGATGGAAAGAGTGTTTGGTGGTGTCCAAGTGAGGGGTGTCACATTTTGTGCCCCTACTAAAGACAAAAAGTGTTTAGGTAATGTTCCGTGAATAACGTGTGAATCGAATTGCATGCACACCATCGAGGAGTACTTGGATTTATTCTCAATTGTTCCTAGTATATTTCTTTGGTGAGTTTTTACATTTATTTTCTAAGAAGCTCCAATCGAGGAGTACTTGGATTTGTTGTGATTGTTATAATTTATAAATAGTGAACACAAAATTTCATAAAAGATGTTGACTTAATCCGAAAGCAGCTAATCCCATAAACTAGTCAAATTTATATATCACATCAATTTTCCATAAACTAATCAAGCCAAAACATGTGAGAGGAGACGAATTGAGAGAGAGAGAGAGAGAGAGAGAGAGAGAGAGAGAGAGAGAGAGAGAGAGAGAGAGAGAGAGAGAGAGTGTGTGTGTGTGTGTGTGTGTGTTTGGTGGTGTCCAAGTGAGGGGTGTCACATTTTGTGCCCCTACTAAAGACAAAAAGTGTTTAGGTAATGTTCCGTGAATAACGTGTGAATCGAATTGCATGCACACCATCGAGGTGTACTTGGATTTATTCTCAATTGTTCCTAGTATATTTCTTTGGTGAGTTTTTGCATTTATTTTCTAAGAAGCTCCAATCGAGGAGTACTTGGATTTGTTGTGATTGTTATAATTAATAAATAGTGAACACAAAATTTCATAAAAGATGTTGACTTAATCCGAAAGCAGCTAAGCCCATAAACTAGTCAACTTGATATATCACATCAATTTTCCATAAGCCAATCAAGCCAAAAGATATGAGAGGAGACGATTTAGAGAGAGAGAGAGAGAGAGAGAGAGAGAGAGAGAGAGAGAGAGAGAGTGTTTGGTGGTGTCCAAGTGAGGAGTATCACTTTTTGTGCCCCTACTAAAGACAAAAAGTGTTTAGGTAATGTTCCGTGAATAACGTGTGAATCGAATTGGATGCACACCATCCACATAATCTTATGACCGTGTACGAGCCTCAAGATTTAATGCATCTCCCGAGTGTCTTTGTTTTTCTTAAAATACTCGTATTGAAATGTGTGGAGTAATGTGATTTGGGTATGCACCTAGGAAGCATCGATATTGTCATGAGCCTTCATGCCTTGTCGAATACTTCGATACGTGTCCGATACTCTTCAACACTCGATCGACAGGTATCGGAAAATTCGATACTTGGTCAACTCTTCCGACACTCTCTGACATGCAAGTTCAAAATTGCAACATACAAATTCAGAATTCCGACACGTGTTTCTGATACGCATGGGGTCAATTTTAAAAAAATTCAATAAATAAAAAGTCAAAAGTAAATAAGAAGAAAAATAATAAATGGGGAAAGAAGAAAAGCTTGGTGTTCTATTTTTTTCTAATCTTATTTCCGGTGACACACAATTTATTCCCCAAGTTTATTTTTTTCTTTCTCTTCCGATACGCTCTAACACTCGAGTACAAAATATGGATTGTTTGTATTTTTCTTCCAAATTTTATGGATTATTGGAATTGAGTTAAATTTGTTGAATTGAAACAATGAATGATATTAACAAATGGTGGATTAATATTTTTAGTGTAAATGCATTCTAACCTCTTTATTTATTTATTTATTATCGATTTTATTAGTGAATTTGAATCAAGTTAATTTGATCAAAATAACTATATAAATGATAATTTATCATGTATATATAAAAATATACATTTAATATATAACATGTTATAACGTGTCGGAATTATTTATTTTTTTAGAAACGACGTATTAGCATCTTGTATCGTGTCATGTCGTGTGTCAATGTCAGTGCCTACTTAAATAAGCACTCCACTTATTTGACATGACATTAAATTTATAAATTTTAGGTTTGGGATTATATAATTTCTTACTTGGGGTCTCCTTTTTTATCTCAACGCCCCTCTTTAAAGATAACGTAGCATGATAATTTTTAAATTTTTCTCAAAACAACTTTTCCTCCATTTTCTTTTCTTCTTTTAATTTTAATTTTCTTTCAACAACTCTCTCTCTCTCTCTCTCTCTCTCTCTCTCTCTCTCTCTCTCTACTATATGCTTATTTATGTTCATTCCCCTAGGTTTTTGCCTATATATAAAAAGGTAAAAGAAAGTGCATAATCAAGAGATCACATCAAAATCGTGCACAATTTGAAGTATAATAGAATATCCAAATTCGACTTAGAATTACATGTCTCTCATTCATATTTTACATTACAATGGCCTCAATTAATTATATCGATGAAATAGAACTTATGCAACACTTTCATTAAAATGAGAAAAACCAACTTTTCAAGTGTCCCTATTTGCAAACAGAATTTTCGCATATGTAACATTATAAATTCCCTCAGTTTTATTCAAAAAGATATTTTTTCGCTGGCAACAGTTAGATTGGATCAACGGAAACATCAGAATCATTCTTGTAGGAAGGCTCTGGTGTGTCCCACCATATGAGGTGCAGTTTAGTCGCAATCATGTGGGAGACGCCGCCCCCATCTATAGCTGGCAGATTATGAAGTCCTTAATTCCAACCGCTGAAAATTGACTTGTGGATCATTTCAATACCGACCGCGTGATGAGCCCTTGTCTACCGATTGTTGTCATATACCCTGCTTCCATTTTCTTGGGGTATATGGTAGCTGGATTATTTTCCCAATAATGAAATTGGAGGACAATTTTGGGTTTAGAGAATATGATACTCCCATAATTTTTCAAAGATGTTCCTCGCAAGTGCTGAAAATCCGAGGTGACATCACACTTGTGATGAAAGTTTTTTAAAAATTTATAATACTCAAGTGGTCGATTGAAAGTTCTAAAACTCAAATGAACGTTATCTAAAAGTCATGTCACTCAAGTGATTGGAAGAACTACTTATGATACTCAAGTGACTGCCATACGAAAGTTATAATATTTGTCGAATCCTTATCCAAAAAATGACAAATCAAGTTGTAGTCAGTAACACTTGGGAGAGGCCGTTACGTAGTGCAAGAGCCATCTATAAAAGATTTGTATGCGCCCACCTAGCAATTAGTTAAATCCCTTGGGATTTACTTTGGGCGAGTCGCAATAGAGTTTTCACAATTTTAGATGGGCCAAAGAATTTCAAACGAGATATTTTATACCTACGACATTTCCCTTGGCATTCCAACATTGCTATGATTAATAAACACTTAAACGGTATACACAAAAATCTCATAAAAGTTGTTGACATATTTTGAAAGAGACTAATTCAAACCAATCAAATTAATGTGGGCAGAGTGTCTGGGGGTGCCTAAGCGAGGAGTGGGTCATTGCTTTTGCACCAGATAAAAAGTGTTTTGGTAATGTCCTACGAAAAAAATGAGAATCGAATTACATGGATGCCATTCACCTAATCTTACGACTATGTATGTGCCTTGGGATATAATGAATCATCTCCCAAGTAGCTGCCTAAGCTAAACGCTCATATTGAATTCAGTGCATGTGATGTGATTTTGGTGCTGACTTCACATGTTTGGCGTCACATTGATTTATAATTTGTACCTTTGGGGTGATCTAAATTTCTTACTTGGGATCTCCATTTTAGTACTCATTGCTCTTCCCCCTTGTATCATTCTCATGCAACATAAAATAGAACAATAATTCACAAAGAAATTTTCCGTTAATTTATATGGTCAATTAGCTCATGACAATCATAAATTCTCATAAGTCAATTTTAGGTGGTGAACAAGTCCCAGCAGATTTCCAACTGTAGGAGTTTTTCAGGCAAAAAATGGCCGGAAATGGAATTTTCTATGGAGAAAAAAGGGAATTTTCTCTGTCGAATCTTTGTTCTTTTATTTTGCCTGGCTTTCAGGGTGTTGTAATCTCCAAAATGATGGGTCGACTGGAAATAAAGCTTTTAGAAGCCATGTTTCTTAGTAGATTTCCAACAGTCGGGATTTTTCAGGCAAAAAATGGCCGAAAATAGAATTTTCTATGGAGAAAAAGGGAATTTTCTCCTCGAATCTTCATTCTTTGGTCTCGCCTAGCCTTCAGGGTACTACGATCTTCAAAATGATGGGTCGTATAGAAATGAAGCTTTTGGAAGCCATGTTTCCCCGTAGTCCTTGGCGGCTCTCCACCAAATATTGGCGTTACCTTGAAGTTGGTACACAGCTAGTACCACATTTTCCTCCTCATTGCACATTGTTAATGCTAGTATGAGCACCTAGAGGGGGTGAATAGGTGCGAAAACAAACTTTTGAGAAGTAGTGTAAAATTTTAATTTTAACCTAAGTCTGTTTCACAGTAGACTTTAAAATAGAAACGAGACTCTAACAATTAAATAAAGTTACGAGTAAAGTAAATGAGTTTATGGAAGAAAATAAGAACACAAGGTTTATAGTGGTTCGGCTTAACCCAAGCCTACGTCCACTCTCCCGCATTGATAGCTCACCGGCTAAATTTTACTATGAATCAAAAAAGTCATTACAGTATCATGTCCTTGATTCCATAGTGCAGAGACTCTACTACACTTCCTTAAGGTCTCACAAATGTATAAACTCTCTTTTGAGTACAAGTTTACGCTCAACAATTTAATTGGCAAAAAACGAGGAGCTCCAGACTTTGGAATTTATCTATCGCGCAAACACTCGAATAACTAGAACATCTTCCTTATATACTCCCCATGCCTTCATAACCGTTGGCACTTTCCAAAGGAACTCTTCCAATCTACCCGTTGGACAGAATCAATTAGGGAGATCTCGAGTTATTTAAGGAATATGACGATAGCCCACCAATCCTGCTCGCCCATACAATCAGGATCTAGGTTTCCATAAGTAAAACCTTCCAAGTATGCTTTGCCAATCAACGGATCTAAATTACCCGAATTGAAATCAAAACGAATAATAGATTCCAAGATGATATATCCACTCGAGAGATCTTCTTCAGTCGATAGAATCAAATCCTTAAAGAAATACTCAACTCTGGATAAGTCTTCTTCGACGGTCTAGAAACTGTCAATGAGGGTAAACTTTGAATCTTGAGTCTGGTGGTTCGACGGTCTTCAAACTTTGACGAAAGAGTCTACAAGTCTTCAGACTAGACTGATAGAAATGTTTTGTCAGCTTCAAAACAAATACGGAAGTTTTCTCCAACAATCTTCCAATTTTTTATGGTGACAAAACTTTCCTATAGATTTGGATATTTTTGACCTACAAGACAATACTCAAGCAAACATGGATATCTCACAAAAGATAATTGGCTCAATAAAGATAGCATTAAATCTGCATTCACAGGAAATAAGTGAGTTAGTCCTGTAAATAAACAACTATCTTTGCCATAAAATACCAACAGTGCTTAAGATACTGCAGCAAACATTTAAACGATCAAACAATCCAAATCCAAATCCAGTCACAACCAAACCTCCAAACAAAAGTAAAGTCAATTAAAAGTCAAGTCAAACAAGAGTCAAGTCTCAAATCTGCACCATCTCCCCCTTTTTGTCAGCATTAAAAAGGTAGAGACGAAAAGAGAATAAAATTAGGATTGTTTTGGAACGCAAATAAGCTGGAAATCTCCCATCGACTGGACAACCCCTTCCAACCTTTTAAAATCCTCCTCCAGTTGAGCCACTTCTTCACCCTTGGCATTTACTTGAACTTGAAGAGCAAGGGCATGAATTTGATCATGCAAGGAAACTGAAGAGGCTTGACCTGCATTCTACAAGTTCTAAACTTCGCATCCTAGGGCATAAATCTAACCTCGCATCTCCATAAGAATATCAAGCATTCTTCGAAAGTCTGTTGAGTTATTAGTCTGAGTGCTTGCTTCTACATGATCAATAGGAGTATTGGTAGATGATGGCAAGTCAACATGAGTACCCAGATTTGGCGATGAAACCTCATGACCTTCCTTAGGAAATTGAGAGGCATAGATGTCTTCTAGATCTGCAGGTGAACGGCTAACATCTTCACTAGATTGAAGATGTACCTCTTTTCTCAGCAACTCCCCCTGGTGGTGAGAAGTACTCTTCATGCTATGTTTCTTCTTGTTCACCTCTACCCTCTTCTTCTTTCTCATCGATTCTCTCTCTCCACTCCTTTGCTCTTCTTCTTCTCTGTCTTGATCTTCTCTCTCCTCTATCTCTGGAACAGAACGTTGTAGGTTTCAAAATGCAAGAGAAAAATGGTGATATCATCCTCATCTTATTCATCCTCCAAGAAGAGTGCTCTTCTTTTCCTGGATGGAGTAGTTAATGGCTCTTTCCCTTTTCGTTTTGCGGCTGAAGAAACTTGGTGAGTCTTGATAGGGGTTTTCTCCTTAAATCGCTTCAAAGCTTTGTTCAGCTCCTTCAGACGCATTTTGGAAACCATCTTCAATCCCACCACCATTTGATCACAAGTACGAACACATAGAATCTTGGGAGGCTGAATATTCAAATGTCTGAATAGCTTTGTAACAAGCGCTGAGTAAGGAAGTTGACCCTTGTCTTTCACCATCGTTCTATACATGTGAAACATGATTGTGTGAGGCAGAGAGAACTTTTTGCCAGCGTTGATAGCATACATTAGCTTTGCTTTTGAGTTGGAGACGTCGGTCTTTGAAGTTGATTTGGGTCTAAGGCAATTGATCACGATCGTGTGAAGCAAAACATTTGAGGCATTCATCCTCAAGTACGAAATTCGTCCTTCTGCCATTCCATCTCGAACAAGCTCTACTGTCGCACGACCAACAGACACACTAATTGATTGGAATGCCCCTCGCTCTACTCCAATCACATCCGCCAATGTGTCCATATCAACGATATAGTCCTGCTCTCGAATAGAAGTACGTAGTAAGTTCTGGATGAGCCACCATTAATTCAGAGCAAAATTGTTCAAGTTGAAGAAGAGTGAATTTCTCTCGCAGCTTCACATTTAGAGAATCAAGGAAATCAAAGTCCACACTTCTTGGGTTGATCACCCCTCGCTTTAGCAACTTAGAATAAAGTCGCTTATGTTCCTCCGAACGAAATAAATTTGTCCTTTTGCTTTGAGTATTCGCTGCAACACCCATTTTAGGCTTAAAATGAGTGTACATTTTGTCATCATCATTCCCATCAGGTTAACTAAGACCTCCAACATGTGGATCACTTGGAATATTTGCAAATGCTCGTTCTGCCGACACCGTAGGAGCAACTCCCAATCGTTTCATTTCGATACCCTTTCTCTTTAAAAAATTTATCAATATAGTTCAAGGGAGTGCCTCCTTTCTTCAAGGTAGAGTAAAGTTTAAAGATAAAAGCGGGCTTTTGAGTTCCTACGGGTTCTACGTCTTCAATGATTTCTTCCTCCGCTCTATGATCAATACCCTAAGGTCTAGCTTAAGGAGATTGACGCGGTTGAGAATGTTGTGGGCTCTGCTGCTGTCTTGGAGATTCTTCTTACTTGGTGAGGTCAAAATGCATAGGACCTTCACGCATGTGTTGTGGTCCCATATTCGCGATCCTTGAAGACTTCCTTTGGGAAGCCATTCTCACAGTTTTTGAGAGATTCCAAACTCGATTCGCGAGAAAGGTGAGAGCTTTGAAAATTAAACTAGAGAGTAAAAGTAAGAAAGTGATGTTATTTGCTTTTAGGGTTTGTGAGGAAGATGATTAGTATATAAGGTAGTCGAAAAGAGGTATACGGAATGACGTAAAAGGAAAAAAGGAAAAATAGAAAAAATGCATTTTCAAAAATAAGCCCCCTCGCCTTTTTTGAAAAATAGATAACCATCATTTCAAAAGATAACTTCTTTTTCGAAAAAGAATGATTGCAACAATCAGTCCGTTCAAACCGTCCGAACTTTTTGGACCCTCTGGCCACTACTGTGCCGAGGTTCTAGCAGGAGTTTGGTCTCATCAGCACTTACATTAGCCCGGTTAGTCTCTCGCTCTCTTTATGGCTGCTGTGTAGAGGGTTCGGGTGGTAGCTGGCTGGGTATTACTGTAGTTATGGCTACTCCATCTGCCGTGGTTGGTGAGCCGAGTATTGCGGCCGAGTTGAGAGCTGGAACGGAGAAGGTTCTAGCCCTTTCAATCGAAACAAGGAGGCCCAGCCCTCTTTGCTCACGGGCAAGGCTTCTGCAACATCGGAGATCTCAAACCGTGGTCGTCCCAAGGATGCAGCCCGTGATAGGCGTTCGAGAGGAACGGGCGAGGTCGGCTTCCAACGGCACCAGTCCTCGCAAAAGCAAGTGAGGAAACCATTGTCCGGACGTGGGCAAATGGGAAGCTTGCAACGAAAGGGTATGACCTTACCTTTGTTCCTCCTTCGTTTGAGGATGATATCCCAGTGGTGGATCTCCCTGAAGAAGTGTTAGATGCGGTGGATCCCAAATGGCATGAGTGTCTGGTTGGGTATTATGTAGGGAGGAGTTTGCCATTCCAGCTCACGGAGAACACGCTTAAGCATTGTTGGGGACCGAAGCTTGTTGAGGTCTTCGCCGATGACCAGGGCTTCGCCGCATCCACGACCCCGAGTTCGAAGGAAGATTTTGGAAGATGGTCCTATAATGGTTGCAAGGGTTCCGCTCGTTTTGCAACAATGGAAGCCTCTCCTAGAGTTGAAGAGGGAGAAGCAAACCACGGTGCCGGTGTGGATTCACTTGAAGAACCTACCTCTTGACCTCTGGACAGCCCCAGCAATTAGCGCCATCGCGAGCACTGTTGGCAAGCCTTTGCTTGTTGATCAATGCACGGAGCAAACTCAAAGGATCTCATTCGCAAGAGTTCGCGTGGAGCTTCAAGTTAATCAGCCGAGGTTCTCCTCGGCCAAGGTAAGAATAAATGGAGTTGCTCGGTCCATTGCCATCGAGTATGAGTGGAAGCCAGCGGAATGCTTGAAGTGTGGCTCCTTTGGGCACAATTGTGTAGCCTCTTTAGCTGGTTTGAAGGCGGTGCAAGGCCGGAATGTGCTCGGCCATCCCCTCCCCTCGGTGGAGGCCCGCCCCCGAGACTTCCCGGTGTTGGTGGTAGATCGAATGAGGTGAAATTAGGGTGGAAACAAGTCAAGGGAAAGAAGAAATCTCCCCCTCCCTAAGGAGACGTGCTGGACCATCCGGTCAGCTCCGGAGACGAGGAACCATCCCTCAAGCAGACAGCAGCAGCTCTTAAGAGCTTGCCATCAACCTCTTCCTGGAGGGCTCAGAGTGGGCTTCGAGCCCTAATCAAGTTGGATGCTCCCACCTCGACAATGGAGGAAGACCCTAGTAGCCATCCGGATGCAGACCTGGGGAGTGGAGCGGAGCTGAAAGGGTCTGTCAACCACCTAGATAGCTCGATGATGATCTTCTCTCGCCTTGTCTATCGCCGAAGGCTCCTCCAACTAGAAGCAGCGAGGAGACTACCTAGGACAAGCCCCTGGCGCTCTCCCCAGACCCACCTCCTCCATCGGCTCGTGCGTCTCCCCTTCCGAGCCGTTGCAAGCCACCGAGAAGGAGGTAACCCTTCCTCTTTTCCTCTTTTGTACATATGTATATAGGATGCTGGAATATTAGAGGCATGGTTGACCCGACTAGGCAAGCGGAGATTCGTAATTTTATTATTTCGAACCACTTGTGCTGTATTGGTTTGGTGGAAACTAAGGTGCCACATGATCGCTTCAACTCCATATCCGAAGGTCTATTGAGGGATTGGTGTTGGATTGCAAACTATGACTTTCCAGGGGAAAGAATTTGGGTCGGTTGCGACCCCGTGAGAGTTAAGTTTGAAGCCTTCTCACTTACCAAGTAGGCGGTTCATGGGAACTTTGAGAGCCTGGACTCTGGGGTGGTTTGCTGTGTTTCTTTTATTTATGGAGAACACTCTTTTTCGCTGAGGAGACCGCTGTGGGAGGATATCATTCTGAAAAGCACCCATCTCCGGGACACTCCTTGGCTTGTCTTGGGGGATTTCAACGCTATTAAGGATCCATCGGACCGTGTCGGTGGCTCCGAAGATTGGCTCCCTTGTTTTGATGAGTTTGGACAGTGCTTGGAGCAAGCCGAGCTGGAAGACTTGAGGTTTGTTGGTTTTAGATACATTTGGACTACGTCTTCAGGGCCTTCTAGGAAAGCAAGAAAGATTGACAGGGTTCTAGTGAATGCCAAGTGGAGCTTGGATCTCTCTTACTCGGAAGCCTCCTTCCTAGCTCCGGGAATCTCGGATCACTCGCCTATGGTGGTGAAGGTGCTTAATCCGACTCATCGGAGGAACCCCTTCAAGTTCTTCGATTTCTGGATGAAGCACCCGGAGTTTAATGAGATTGTCTCGCAAGTGTGGGATGCGCCGGGGAGTGGTGTTCCTATGTATAGGCTTGTGTCTAAGCTCAAGGCTCTTAAATGTCGGCTCAAGCAGCTCAATAGAGATTCCTTCTCTAATATCTTTGCCAGAACTCTTGATGCGCGGAAGATGTTGGAGGCCACTCGCGAGAATTACAGCTAAATCCCTTTCGCCTGACCTTGCCGAGGTGGAAAGAACCAAAGGTGTATCCTTGCAGAGTTGTGCTCCTCGGAGGAGTCATTCTTCAGGCAGAAGTCCAGGGTTAGATGGCTCAGGGAGGGAGACCGTAATACCAATTTCTTCCACCAATATGTCAACAAAAGACATTTGAGGAACAGAGTCCTTTCCGTCCTCGACTCTTCGGGGAACCTGGTGACGGAGCGACGGCTGGTGCAACGGCGATTTGTAGAGTTCTTTGAGGACCTCTTGGCGCCGCAAGGGGAGCTCGTTAAACCTTCGTTAGAGGACTTGAGGGAGGTTATTCACCATCCACTCTCAGTTGATCAGGCTGCGCTTCTTGCTCGGCCGGTTACAGAGTTGGAGATCCGGGACATTATCTTCTCCTTGCCTAGGGGAAAGGCTCCTGGGCCGGATGGTTTCACAGCGGAGTTCTTCAAAGAAAGCTGGGACACGGTTGGTCCTTTAGTAACGACTACAGTGATGGATTTTTTCACCTCTGGAAAACTCTTGAGGGAGATTAACAATACCATCTTAGTGATGGTTCCTAAAGTGCTCAACGCCACTTCGTGGAGGATTATAGGCCTATCGCTTTCTTTGCAACACTATCTACAAGTGTATTACAAAGGTGCTAGCTAATCAGGTGGCCCTAGCTTTGAAGAGCACGATAGGCCCCTTTCAGACTACTTTTGTAAAAGGTAGGCGGATCAGGGACAATATCTTGCTGGCTCAGGAGCTATTCTCTAGCTTCCACCTTGAGCCTTATCTCCCTAAATGTGCGATAAAGGTGGACTTCAAGAAAGCCTATGATACTGTGGATTGGGACTTCCTTGAAAGTGTGTTGCTGGCCTTTGGCTTCCCTCAGTCTGTGACTCGACTTATTATGACTTGTGTACGCACTCCTAAATTCTCAATTGCTTTGAATGGAGAGCTCCACGGGTTTTTTGCGAGGGGTCGAGGTCTCCGCCAAGGTGATCCCATCTCTCCTTACCTTTTCACTATGGTCATGGAAGTGCTTTCAGGGATCATTCTTAGGTACTCTTCGAGGCCTGATTTCAAGTTCTTCTGGAGGTGCAAGGCAGTGGGTCTTTCACATCTCTTTTTTGCGGACGATGTCTTCCTTTTTTGTGAGGCTCATCTTCCTACGGTGACTCTCCTTAAGGAAGGTCTTAATATATTTTCCTCTTGGAGTGGCCTTTGTCCTAACCCGTGCAAGAGTGAAATTTTTTTGGTGGGTGGCAATCCCTCCTTAAGGAATAATATTCTCTTGGAGTTGGGCTTTCGAGAAGGAAGCTTGCCAGTTCGGTACCTGGGGGTTCCCATTATCACTTCGAGGATCACCAAAGCAGACTATTGTACCTTGGTCAACCGTATCACTACAAGGGTTCAGTCTTGGACCCACTGTTTCCTCTCTCTTGCTGCTCGGGTTCAGCTTATCAGGTCAGTTCTTCATGCTATACAAGCCTACTGGGCTAGTGTTTTTGTTTTACCTATAGCTGTGATGGACCAGATAGAGAAAATATTTAGACAATTCTTGTGGAAAGGTCCGGACCTAGGCAAGGGTGGTGCTAAGGTAGCCTAGGATGAAGTTTGCCTTCTAAAGGATGAAGGAGGACTAGGTATTATGAGGCTCCAAGATTGCAATAAAGCTGCCATGCTAAAACATATTTGGCTCTTGTTCTCCGACAAGGAAGCGCTATGGTGTAGATGGGTCCATTCCACTTTCTTAAAAAATAAGAACTTTTGGGTTGCTAGGAAGCCAACATCTGGATCCTAGGCCTGGAAGAGCTTGTTGAACCTAAGAAGGGATTTCAGGATGGCCTTCTACTAGAAAATTGGCGATGGCCAAACAACCTCTCGTGGTTTGACACTGGCACCCTAGAGGGCCCTTGAACCCGATCTTCTCGCATTCTCTTATCTACGGCTCGGGGCTCTCTAGGTAAGCTTGTGTTGCTGACCTCTTCTCGATGCTGGCCAAGCTCTCAGGTTGGTGCTTGAAACGTGGGGTCATCCTCTTCCGATCCTGGCGAGTGTCCCGGATCGTTGCTGCTGGCGTGAAAGCTCTTCGGGCCAGTTCACTATGGCATTGGCATGGAATTTCATCAGGAAGAAGAGGACGCGGGTCCATTGGTACTCTTTCATGTGGGACAACGCCATAGTGCCTCGATATCAGCTCAATCTGTGGCTCATGGCCAAGCGTAGGCTTCCAACCCAGGATCTCCTTCTGTCCTATGGTATAATTGGAAGTGCTACCTGTGCGTTTTGCAAGAACATGCCTGACTCTCTTGACCACCTTTTTTTTTACTACTGTGTCACGGCTAGCGTTGCTTTCTTTTGGGCTTCCAGATGCAATTTACCCTGGCGTAACAGAACTTGGAGGGAGAACTTCCGATGGGCAACTACCTATTTGATGGGTAAAGATTTCTACAAGTGCATAGCCCGTTTTTCCTTTGGCGCGCTTTGTCATATCATTTGGAAAAACAGGAATAACATCATCTTTAGAGACCAGCCTCTCTCGGTTCCGGCCATGAAGAACCACCTCTTCAAAGTGGTCCGAGAGAAGGCTATCACCTTCAGGAACATCGAAGATAATTTCAGAAACAGAAGGTTGAAGAGAAGTTGGAGCCTAGACTCGATTATTTTCACTAGGGACCCGTAGGTTGTTCGATCCGACGGTGGCCTCCTCCTTGCTTTTGTTTCGTTTGGTAGGGGTCGACCTAGCCGTGCTTAGTTTGGGCTTGTTGTTGTAGAGCTTGCGCCGTCCTTGCGGCTTTTGCATCTCGTCACCCTTCCACTTCTTTTGTTCCTACATTTGGAGTGCAAGTTCCTGGTGTCGAGATCTTTTGTACATTTGGCCTTTCCTTAATATATTTCTTACCTTTTACAAAAAAATAATAATAATAATAACTGCCTTTTGAAAAAATAGATAACCATCATTTCAAAAGATAACTTCTTTTCGAAAAAGAATGATTGCAACAATCACGAAAACCGGGGAAGATAACATCAATCAATTACTGATTAATAGATAAACGTATCTTTTCGAGATTTTATCCGTGAGATAAATTTCTAAAACAGAAATAACTTACAGTTGTGAATCTTGATCTTCTGAGTCTGAATATCTTTAGACTTTTATCCCTAAGTCTAAAGTTCTTCAGACTTTAAGATATGGAGTCCAGGAACGAATAAGCTCGAATTGACTTTTCTCCAAAGGCTTTGTAAAAATGTCTGCTAGTTGATTCTTTGAGTTAATGAATTGAATCAAGACTTCTCCATTTTGAACATGGTCTCTAATAAAATGATGTCGAATCTCTATATGCTTTGCTCTTGAATGAAGAATTAGATTGTTGGTAAGATTAATCGCGCTGGTGTTGTCACATTTGATCTCAGTGCATGAGTCTTCGATTCCAAAGTCTCTTAGTTGTTGCTTTATCCACAAAATTTGTTAACAACAACTTCCAAGAGCCACATACTTTGCTTTTGCTGTTGAAAGAGCCATAGTACTTTGCTTTCTTGAAAACCAAGATACTGTCCTGTTTCCAAGTAATTGACAAGTGCCTGAGATGCTCTTTCTATCAACTTTAAATCCTGCTAGGTCTGCGTCTGAATGTCCAAGAAGAGTAAAGTCTCATTCTTTAGGATACTAGAGACCCAAATTAGAGGATGATGCAACGTATTTGATGATGCGTTTTGCAGCACTTAAATGAGATTCTTTGGGATCTGATTGAAACCAGGCACAAATACAAACACTAAACAAAATGTCAAGTCTAGAAGCAGTAAGATAAAGAAGTGAACCAATGATACTCCTGTATAGCTTCTGGTCAACTTTCTTTCCTCCTTCATCTTTGTCTAGCTTCGAGGAACTTGACATTGGTATATCAGTCTTTTTGCAATTCTCCAAGCCGAATTTTTTAACAAGTTCTTTAGCATATTTTTCTTGATGGATGAAAGTTCATTCCTTCAATTGATTTACTTGAAGTCCGAGAAAGAAGGATAGTTCGCCCATCATGCTCATTTCAAACTCATCCTGCATAGTCTTAGAGAATTTCTTGCATAGATTTTCATTAGGTGATCCAAAAATAATATCATCAACATAAATTTGAACAAGTAAAAAGTTTTTGCTTTCTCTTTTGATAAATAATGTAGTATCTACTTTACCTTTAACAAAGCCATTTTGGATTAAAAACTTACTTAATTTGTCGTACCAAGCTCGAGGTGTTTGCTTTAAACCATATAGCGCCTTTTTTAGTCTGAATACAAAGTCTGGTTTCCTTGGGTCTTCAAAACCGGGAGGTTGTTCCACATAGACTTCCTCTTGGATAAATCCATTTAGGAAAGCGCTTTTGACGTCCATTTGGAATAACCTGAAATTCTTATAACGAGGCAAAAGCAAGTAATAATCTAATTGCTTCTAACCTTGCTTGGTGCATAAGTCTCATCATAGTCTATCCCTTCTTCTTGCGTATATCCTTTGGCCACGAGTCTTGCTTTGTTCCTTATGACTTTTCCTTTCTCATTCATCTTGTTCCTGAAAACCCATTTAGCTCCAATGATAGATTTACCTTTTGGTCTAGGAGTCAATTCCCAGACATCATTGATACTGAATTGCCCGAGTTCTTCTTGCATAGCTTCAATCCAGCTTTCATCAATTAAAGCTTCTTCTATGCTCTTGAGTTCTATTTTAGAAATAAGAGCCACAGCACTAGATTCTTCACGCCTTTTGGATCTTGTACGAATTCCTTCAGTAATGTCACAAATAATGAGTTCTTTGGGATGACTAGACTTGTGCTTTCAGTTGCTGGTTGGTTTGTCAGACCGTTGATCTTTTTCTTCATTTGATTCTTCAACAATCATTAGTTGCTAGTCTTCTGAAGTATGAGCTGCTTCTGAAGATTTAGACTTTATAGAGTCTGGAGCAGGTTCAGATTCTTCAGGTTGAGTCTGAATCGATTGATTTTGTATAAAGTCTTGAAATTTGACATTCATTGATTTCTCCACAGATTGAGTCTTTTTGTTGTATACTTTATAAGCTTTGCTAGTGGTTGAATATCCAAAGAAGATGCCTTCGTCTGATTTTCCTTCAAACTTACCAATTCAATCATTTGCATTTTTCAATATAAAACATTTGCATCCAAACACATGAAAATAGGAAACAATTAGCTTCTTTCCTTTAAACAACTCATAGGGAGTTTTCTCCAGAATAGGCCTTAAGAAGACTCTATTAATAATATAACACCCTGTAGAAAATGCTTCAGCCCAAAAACGAGATGAAATGTTACTTTCAATTAATAATATTCTAGACATTTCTTGCAACGATCTATTCTTCCTTTCCACAACTCCATTCTATTCTGGAGTGTATGATGAGGAGAACACATGCTGAAAACCAAATTCATCACAAAATTTAGCAAAGTCTTGATTTTCAAACTCACCTCCATGGTCTGTCCGTATACTTGAAATAATATATCCTTTCTCATTTTGAACTTTCTTAGCAAATTTTATAAAATAAGAAAAGGTTTCAGACTTACTTGCTAGGAAATATACCCAAGTGAATTGTGAATAATCATCCATTATTGCTAGGGAATATTTCTTACCTCCAATGCTCTGGGTTTTGGTTGATCCAAAGAGATCCATATGCAAGAGTTGTAGCACACGATTAGTGGAAACTTGATTTATTGGTTTGAAAGAGTTTCTAACATGTTTTCCCAATACACACGGTGTGCATAGTTCAGATTTTTTATATGTCAGGTTGGGTAATCCACGAACAAGTTTCTTTATAGAGATATTGGCTAATTGCTTCATATTGATGAGGCCAAGTTTTCTATGCCAAAGATTAGCTTCTTCTTGAATTGAAATTAGACATTGGGATTTTTCTGGTTTGATATCTAAGAGATATATATTCCCATGTCTTCGCCCTGTGAATGTCTGAGAGGAGTCTTTACTGGTTCCTGAACATATTTCTTCTTGAAAGTTGATTTTGTAACCTGTGTTGCACGGTTGGCTGATACTCAACAAGTTGTAGTTGAGTCCTTCCACTAAGGAAACGTTACTGATTGTGAGACTTCCAATCTTTATGGTTCCATATCCCACAATTCTGCCTTTGCTATTTCCTCCAAAAGAAACTTTTCCACCATTAACTTGCATAAGCTTTATGAAACAACTTGAGTCTCCTGTCATATGTCTTGAGTATCCACTATCCAAGTATCATTTAACCTTTTTCTTGATAGTGACCTGCATTTAAAAAAAGAAACTCAAGCTTTCTTTGGTACTCATACTTTCTTGGGTCCAATGGAGTTAGTGCAATATACAGTCTTTGCCCAAACCTTCTTAACAGGTTTCCAAACCATAGGATATTCTTTTTCAAAATGTTCTGAGCTGTTGCACTTAGAACATTTGAGAGCACTACGGCCTACAGGTTTTACAAAGACTTTTTGGAAATGATTTTTATAAAAATCTTTTGTAGGTCTTTGTTTAATTCTTTCCTTTCCTTTTGGAAAATCAATTAGATGAATGGTTTCAGCATTCATTCCAAAGCCTAATTTGTTAACGTAAGGTCTTTGTGCTGAAAGAATCTTTTCTAATTTCTCAGAACCTATTGAAAGCCTTTTTGAAATACTTGAGATATCATTTTTCAAAAGTGTATTTTCTTTTGAAAGTGAGTCTGCATTTTCTTTCAAAGTAATAACACTTTTATCCAAATTTTCGACTTTTTCTTTCCAAACAATCTCCCGTTGCTTCAGTACAGAATTTTCTCTTTTTAGTTCGGAAATCCTCTTGAGAGAGGTTTTGAGACTAAGACACAATTCATCAATATATTTAGAGAATTTAGTAGGAATTTTTAAATTACTTACCTCAATTTCACCGTCTGAGTTTGAGTCTGTCTTAGAGTCTGAATATGATTATGATTGTGCCATTAGACAAATATTAGCATAATCATCATCACTCTTTTCACATTTGGTATCACTCTAAGTTTATGCTTTGAGAGGTTTTATGTATTTCTCAGCTTTTCCTTTTTGTTTTCTTCAGTAAGGGACAGTTGGGTCTGATGTGTCCATTTTTCTTGCATTCAAAACAAATCATATCTTTATTGGATTCATCATGCTCAGCTGATTTATTTTGAAACTTTTGAGAACTTTGTTTCTTCCAATTGAATCTTCTTCCTTTTTTGTTCAGTTTTCTGAACCTTCTTATCATGAGAGCAAGCTCTTCATTGTCTTTATCGTCTTCTGAATTTGTAACATCAGAATCATCATTAGATTTTAATGCAATAGATTTTTTACCTTTCGGATCCTTATCTTCATTGATTTGCTCCACTCCATAGGACTGAAGAGTGCCAACCAATTAGTCAATAGAGAGTGGCATGATCCTTTGTGTCTTCCTTATTGAGGTCTTTACATGATTCCAATCTTTGGAAAGTCCACACAGTAACTTGTTAACCTTCATGGGTCTAGAGATTGGTTGACCTTGATACTCAAGACCATTCACAATTTCTGTAAAACAACTAAACATGTCAGTGACAGATTCTCCTGGTTTCATCTTGAATGCTTCATATTGATCAAGTAGAATATTGATTCTGGTTTCTTTCACTCGATCGGTTCCTTCATAGGTGATGTGCAATCTATCCTAGATTTCTTTAGCTGTTTCACAAGAAGATATTCTGTTATATTCAGTAGGAGATAATGCACAATATAAAGAATAAATTTCTTTTGCATCAAGAGCTTGTCTATTGGTTATCTCTTTTTGAGTCATATCGTTGGACTCAACAGCTTCTTTGCCCCTTTCTGAGACTGTTGTAGTTTTAGGAATAATTCCTTTATCTACCACATCCCATTCAAGAGGGTCTTTCGATCTTAGGAATGCCTTCATCTTATTTTTCCATATATTGTATTCCTTCCCATCAAAGTAAGGCGGTTTAGTGTTGCTTTACCCTTCAACCAAACCTAGAGCCAACATACTAGTCACGGATCGTTAACTCTGAAGTAAAAACACTTCAATTTAAATGAGTACACAAGCTCTGATACAAATTGTTAATGCTAGTATGAGCACCTAGAGGGGGTGAATAGGTTCGAAAACAAACTTTTGAGAAGTAGTGTAAAACTTTACTTTTAACCTGAGTCTGTTTCACAGTAGACTATAAAATAGAAACGAGACTTTAACAATTAAATAAAGTTACGAGTAAAGTAAAAGAGTTTAATGAAGAGAATAAGAACACAAGGTTTATAGTGGTTCGGCTTAATCTAAGCCTACGTCCACTCTCCCGCACTGACAGCCCACCGGCTGGATTTCACTATAAATCAAAAGAGTCATTACAGTATTACGTCATTGATTCCACAGTGTAAAGACTCTGCTACACTTCCTCAATGTCTCACAAATGTATAAACTCTCTTTTGAGTATAAGTTTACGCTCAACAATTGAATTGGCAAAGAACAAGGAGCTTCAGACTTTGGAATTTATCTATCGCGCACACACTCGAATAACTAGAACATCTTCCTTATATACTTCTCCATGCCTTCATAACCATTGGCACTTCCAAATAAGCTCTTCCAATTTACCCGTTGGACAGAATTAATTAGGGAGATCTCGAGTTATTTAAGGAATATGACGATAGCCTACCAATCATGCTCGACCATACAATCAATATCTAGGTTTCCATAAGTAAAACCTTATAAGTATGCTTCGCCAATCAACGAATCTAAATTACCCAATTTGAAATCAAAACGAATAATAGATTCTGAGATGATATATCCAACCGATAGATCTTCTTCAGTTGATAGAATCAAATCCTTAAAGAAATACTCAACTCTGGCTAAGTCTTCTTCGACGGTTTAGAAACTGTCAATGAGGGTAGACTTTGAATCTTGAGTTTGGTGGTTCGGTGGTCTTCAGACTTTAACGAAAGAGTCTACGAGTCTTCAAACTATACTGATGGAAACGTTTTGTCAACTTCAAAATAAATACGAAAGTTTTCTCTAACATACATCAGAAGTGCAAATGCCTTCTCCAGATCTTGTACCCATAAAGACGGGCCTCGGGGTCTCCGGTACCAATGAACCTCGGTGGTTTTAGCTTCGGAAACTGTTCCATTAACTGATGGATTGGCCTCCCAGCGGCCACAACTCCTGGCAGCACTTCAGCAGGGGCGACAGCAGGTGCAATTACAGGTGCGGTAGCAAGGGCAACTCCAGCGGCAGTAACAGCTTGAGCAGCAGCTTCGACTGTAGCAGCTTGCTATTCTAAGCTTGTACCCATTGCTTCTAGTACACGCATGATCTCGTCAAACCTGAGATCATTAGGGGCTACTACCCTAGCACCAACAGGAGGTGATGCTTTGCCACTAGCGTTAGCCACAACTAATTTTTCAACGTCGTATCGATTTTCCATAAAAATCTCAGAATCTCTGAAAAATCTTTGGAAAATAAGTCGACGTTCCTAAAATAGCTGTGACACCTCAGAACTTTCAATTTCTAAAATCG
>NW_024096449.1:0-68311 GCF_016545825.1 Eucalyptus grandis
CTTTTGCTTCTCTCTCTCTCTCTCTCTCTCTCTAACGTTGCCTTTCTTTTTTGTTTTGGTCATCTCTCTCTCACGTTGTCAGGTTTAAGGAAGGGGAAAAACCCCTTTTTTGTCTCTCGTCCTTTTGACTTTTCTGCCTCCTTATTTTATCCCATTTTCTTTTGTTTTTCTCTCACCCTTTTTTTCCCATGCGAGAGCTGCTCTCCGAGAACACCCGCGAACTCCATGTTCCGACGGAGCGAGAAGACCCGTTAGCTCAAGCGCCAACGAAACGCAAATCTGTTTAAAAACACGGGTGCCGCTAGAGCCATGTCCAGCCATCACGCGGCCGTCATCCATGGCCAAAACCACCATCGTCTTTCCTCCCTGCCGGCCAAGAATCGGTTGCCCAAATGCACAACGCGCACACAAAGAACGTCGAAACAAGAACGTGCAAAGCGAAGGATAGCAACGAGGATTCATCAAAATTCGTTTGGCAAGCGACAAGCACCCACGACGGATGGAGAACTAAGAATCAAACGCACAAATCTTACTTGGGCATTTCGTCGAGCATGTGGTATACGCAAACCGGGGCTGTGGAATGGGGACGACTGAGCTCGAGTTTTCGCCGGGATTCCGTATAAACGACACATACGACCCCAGAACAGCAGCACACGCGCAAGGAAGGCCGGAAACTCGCGCGAGCCGGCAACAGCAGCCCGGTCCAGCGAACCCGAAACGGGACACGAGGAGAAGGGAATGGGGGCTGTCGGTGGCGTTCCTACCCGGCTCCGCGGCGTCGGACGGCGGACGAGCTCGATATATCTGGCTACGTCCGTCCGCCTCGCTCGTCTCTGAGCCGGGGTCCTCGGGAAACCGGCACCCAAAATCGGACAAATCGAAAACCGGCGAAAACTCGAGGCCGGGACCTACCGAGGCTCGGCGCAAGGGAAGACGGGGAAACGTCCGTATGCTATCGACTCCGGCGAAGGCACGGTGGTCACCGGGGGCTCAGTCGCTCTCTGCTTTCTCTCCTCCCCCGGCCTCCTTTCCCTTGGTCATCCCCTTCCGCTCCACCTCCGAAGCCTCCTCTTTATAGACCCATCACGTCGCAAGTGGGGCGGGCGGGTTTTCCGTTGACCGGGCGTCCGGCTGGCTGCCCGCCATCGCGTCGCCGGTCTCCGCCCGCCCCGCCGGGCCCGCGCTGCAGCTCCCATCTTCTCCGTTCCGTGTCTTCAGTCACGCTCGTCCTTAATGGCGTGAGGGAGAAGAGAAGAGAAAGGGGCCGGGCCAAGGGAAACGGGTTGGGCGAGATGGGCCCTGGGCCCGCGCCTGTTGATACAAATGCCTTAGTGGGTTCACTGCTCATTAAGAATCAACTTGGAGCACATTTCAAAGACTTTTCTGTTTTGTTTTGTAATTGTTTTTGGGGTTAACTTGGAGGAAATGACAATCTAAGCCAGATGCAAAGAGAAGAAATAGAGGTTCAAAACAATAATCGGATGACCAATTGTTTTTTCTAACATGCAATACCAATCGACTTGTTGGTAATGTTAAGCATGATAAAGCACATTATATATGTCAGGCCCAAAAGGTTATAGGAGTGAAATATTTCAACCAACTCAATGGTCTCTCACAAGTCCAACCCATGTACGCCCATGGTCTTGCTTGCCTGTTTTGTATTCTTGCTGCCCCATGATATTTCATTTGTATGGACAACCTAAACTCTACTAGCCCAACACATAGCCAAATGTTTCTCACTTTTTGTACGGTCACATTATGAAATAAATTTCCAAAATAACCTTTTGACTTTTGCTCATAATGTTGACACTATAGTATTCATACAATCCATTGGTAATGATCCCTTGATATTATTAGTATAAAAAAAAAATGAATTATTCAAGAACTTAACCATGCAATCGAGTTTGTGCCATAATGATGGGCATGACGACAGTGCTTGCTTATGCCATGATATCTACATGAAAAATTGAATACATTCAACAGATTTCTCGTCTTGGCAAGGAAGCGGAAAAATATTAAAACTACTTTTCTTTCAAATTACTACATCTAACCAAATTGTGGTACGTCAATGTAAGTGTTTCAAGTCAGAAGGCAAGAGGGAAACTTGCAAATTACCATAATTCCTAGCATCATTTATGATGGATTTTTTCTTCTTGAAGGCAAGCTATGGCGGAAGATGATTGCAAATTCAGTAAAAACTACAGCATCAGAAAATGATCTCAAAAACGAAGGAAGGGAGACGATAATATAAAATAAGAGTACTGCAACCATTCTACAATTGCCTGGGATATACGTCTCTATCTTTACACTACTGGGATCTTTAGTATAAAATGGGAGCACTAAATTTGAGAAGATCAATATGATGTAATGTCATTGAGTAATTTCAAATTGAAGGTAGCATTACGTGAAGGAAATTTAACTTGCTATCATCAGGAATTGATGGCACTACACAAGAGTAAAAATAGTATGGGAAATTTCAACAGCAGTATTACAAATTCAATTTCTCTGATTAGGAACTAATGCTAGGTTAGTAAATATAATCTAACTAGAATCAATCATACCTTACCTTAAACTGTCCATTAGTAGGAGAATAGGATTTGGCAACGAGAATCAGTCTCTTCAAGCATGACAGAAAGCATAAATTAACTTCCAGTTTTACCTCCTTTGACATAAATTTAATTGCAACAAATTTAGTGCCCCTTCCCAAGGAGTGAGTGGCTGCAGCCTGGAAACGAATATCTATTTAGACAAAGTAACAAAACTTCAAATAAAGAAACTATAAGATATTAAAATATCTGACCTGGATTACTTGATAACCTGCCAGAGGGTCAGAACATGGAAAACCCAGATCAAATATTGCTGAACCCTATGAGTCAAGCACCTTCGAGGCTTGTGCCATGGTTGAAAAGTCAGAATAGGACCTAATACCCCCTTCGCAAAAAACGAAAGAACACATTTGTCATGGAAAAGCATCCTTCCTATTTTGAAATAATACCTGCTAGATCCCCATGACATTCGGACGATAATGCCATCTTTTAGAAAGAAAATGTCAAAGGGTGTCCCCCAGGACTTTTTGAGTTCAGATAATGTGCTTTGGAAACTATAAAAGATGAAGTTTAAAATTTAATATTCTCGTGATATATGAGATTGGTGTGACTCTACTCATTCTGTACTCCAAATGCAAAAAAATTTCCAGGCAAATGATGTACATATTTGTAGATAACAAAAGAAAGTAAGACACAAAAAATAAAGAATTAGTCCTCACAATCTGATGGTAAGTTAATAAAATAACGTACATTATCCAGTAGTAAAAGGAGTATACTAAACATAACTTGTCGTGTATTAAAGAGCACATGACTCAGCGAGGCACAGAATGATGACCACATATCTGCGTGCAAAAACATTTCATCGCAAGCGACGACCAGCCTGGAAAATCAAAAGCATTACCAACTGCCTATCCCACATACTATCACAATAGAAAACCAAATCAGCTAATGATATTTTAAGAAATCGATCAAAATGTCAATTAGCCAGTTGCACTAGTTTGAACTAGTTGCAGTGAGAGTTAATCTAAAAATGGCACCGACAGTCTTTTAGGGCGTGCATGATAAAATTTTTACTTCTTTATTTATCATTTTCTATGTTTCGTAACACGTATTTTGAAATAGAAATCCAGTTTGATAATACATTTGATTTTTCTATTTCTAAAACAAATTTCTATTATAGAAATAGATTTGAAGAAGAAATCGAAGTTAAAATTTTTATTTCTCAATTTCTAAAATAGAAATTAAGAAATCAATTTCTAAAAATCAATTTTTATTTCAAAAATTTTATCATGCACATCCTTAGATATAATTGCTCAACCTTACTTACTTCGATACTCTCTACATAGATGCTCAAAAGTTCAACTGAGATTCAACAAGAAAGCAACCCCGTCCTGTCACATCAAGATGAACCATGAGCCAAAAAACCGACAAACAATGGAAAAGGAAATGATTTCAATCCCACCAAGGAAAGGAAATGATTTCAAAAGGGACATGAAGCAAAGAGGCAGTTCAAGCTATTTTGTGGATTGGATCATCCCATCTCAAGCAAAGGAAATGATTTCAAAAGGGACCGTGGGGTCATCATCCCATCTCAAGCAATTTTTTACTTTTTTTCTCCTCTTGTCCCTTTGAACTTTCGACGCGCGGGGCCCACTTGTTCTCTTCTCCTATTATCTCTTCCTTTATTTCGTTCTCCTCTCGTCCCTTTGAAAAGCACGTCCACTAAAAGGTACTTCAAACTTTCGATCGCGGATCGCCACGTGTCCGCGGGGCCCACTTGTTCTCGTCTCCTCCCGTCTGTCTCTGTCGGGTTTTTTTTTTTTTTTCTCCTGTCTTTCTCCTTTGAAAAGCACGTTTACTATAAAGTACTCAAAACTTTTCGCTCGATGATCGCCACGTGTCCGGCGGGGCCCACTTGTTCTCGTCTCCTCTCTTCTCTTTCCCTGCGCGAGGACTTCTATCTCCGTCGGATTTTTTTCTCCTCTCGTCCCTTTTTTTTTTTTTTTGGTAAAGCCCTCTCGTCCCTTTGAAAAGCACGTTTACCAAAAAGTACTTAAAACTTTCGCTCGGTGATCGCCACGTGTCCCGCGCGGGGCCCCCTCGTCAGCAGAGGTGATTCTTCACGTCTCCTCTCGTCCCTCTCCTCTTCCTACTGCTCTGCGAGAAACTTCTTCCCTCTATCCTTTGCGTCCCTCTCGCATGGGGTCACGTGGACCCAGATCTGGCCATCCGCGAGGCGTAGGCAGCCTCGCTGGCAGCGAGATCTTAGTTCATGCAACTTCGGACAGCCTTGCCGGTGGCCAAATCTAGTCACTGGTGGTTCGCCCGTTGATCAATGGAGTTTTATCGAATTTTATTTTTATTTTTTTAAAATATAATAAAGCCATTTGTAAATATTAGGTTTATCAAATAATATTTACACTAAAGTCACTTTTTGATATCTTTTAAATTATAATTTATCAAATATTCAAATATTTTCGAAAATCCTTTTACCCCAAAGTGTTTTCATTTTGCCAAAAGCATTTCTTCAAAGAGAACCAAACTGGCCCATCGTCCCCTCTCAAGCTTGTCGTACAGCGTATCCAACGGTGAACAATGCTTTAACGAAGCACCAACCATAAAAAAGAATAAAAAGAAAAAGAAAAAATGAAAAAATGACGATGCTTTAACTTTTTAAAATATATATAATAATGCACGATTCAAGAGGCTCCTTAAATTATGATGCTTCAGTGCACGATCTGACAGAACGCTTTCGGCCTTTAATATCCGGAGTCCCTTCTTTTTTAATCCGGAGCCCATTTACGTGGTTCGGCTTCTAACTCTTATTCTGACGCAGTTCGGTTCACACGCCGAGGGAGCAAATTTAGCAGGAATTAGATGCAGCAACGACGGTAGTAACAGAAAATTGGAATAAACACTAATGTGCGCTCGATAACATTTCTGTTTAAAAATTATTTCTGAAAATAAAAATAGAAAAAAATATTAAAGTAATACGTAAGTGAGGGCTAAATGGTAAATCAAAAGGTGAGATAAAACCCATTTTTGACTTAGATATGTAGATGAAGGGCATTTTTTGTTTTGATTGGCAGAAAAAATACGTTATACAATACGTCTATGAGCAAAAACTTATTATCATAGTTTTTTTCCTTGTACGTGTAGAATGATTTGAAGTCATCACTTCCAATGAATTTTACGAGAAAGGTTTCGTTCGAGTAGTATTACAACAAGGTGGGATACCTAAACATCAAATCAATTTGAACATATTCCTCCTGAAAAGATCTACTAAGTGATGGTTGCTCGTGGTCACTTCAATCTTTTAGCTATGAACCATTGCCTTGTGTCAGTCTTCTTTCACAAAGATTTAATTGATGGTGGGTCCTGTAGTGTGCCTCGCCCTTGCGCAATCTGACTTTTCAGTTTCAAGAGTGAAAGATGAAAATGATAAGCAAAATGCAGTTTCTAAAAAAATCCATCCCATGGTCTATGGCTTAGGGTCTTCCCTTTCATAGGTTGAGGTGAATAATGATCTAAATGAGATGCTATGGGGAAATCAAATAATAACCTAGAGGTCAATTGACTAGAGAAAATCAAATTTATAGGTCCAGATTAAATTCATTTTTAATGGGTTGATAAATGTGTGTCCAGATTAGATTCATTTAAGATTAATCTATTTCAGTCTTTTTATTTTTAAAATCCATTATGGATATTTTGGAAAATAATGTTTGACCTATTAATAACCTATTTAAATAAATATGGGTTCATAAAGGGGTTGTATACCCATTTTGACACCTCATTAATGGTTGTTAATTTTAATTTGAGTTGAAGTGTGAGAAATGTATAATAATCGCATGTCGATTGTTGTGTTCGTTTGATTTGAATCAATGAGTTTCTACATGCCGAGGTCATGATCAGTCAACTTCCATGAGATTTTGCGGTATAAAAAGTGGAGATGGTGAGATTAAACTAGAAAATTATGTTCTGTAATTTGGCTAAATAACCGATTTGCTAGCTGACCCATTGTTCACATTATTGATGCTCACGTTGATGGTTATTTGAGTTGTCAATGTTTGTGTTAAGTTGTCAATATTCAAGTTGTTAAACATTTAGGTTGTCGATGTTTATGTTGCCGATTTTTTGATAATGTTGTCATTCGTTTGCCTGAAAAATGAAAAGAGATAATTTCTCATTATCATTACACGCATATGTGATCATCGTCCGCTGTCTGACGCTGTCGAAGGCTCCTTCAACCGAACGCCCCATCATACGCTGTTTTCGTGCCCAGTTTCCGAGCTGCCGTCGTTTTGGGTCGAGCGAGTCTCCGGCCTCATCTAGGTGTGGGTTGCAGTTGCTGGGTCTCGAGTGTCGTTCGCTTTGAATCCCGACTTGAATTCGAGCTCGTGGTTCTCGTTTCTAACCCCGATCCGCGGATGCACCATACATGATGTAATGTCTTCGGCAAAGGCCACGCGTGAAGGAGACGGTCGCGTGGGGGTCGAAAAGGAAGAAAATCGAAGACGGAGGGGCAACAATTTTGTTAAATAAAAAGGTCTTCCTTTTGTCTCTTGCTCACTAGAGTAGAGAAGTGTGGCCATGAAAATGGGTAGCTGCTTCATCAAGAAGCCTACCGCAGCAAACGCGAGAGCTCCGAGACAGAAACTGCAATGTAATAGACTAGAAAGGATCGAGATTCAGCTACCCAAAAGCATCGAGATCCAGCTACCCAATCGAGCTTTGTGCTTTTGTGAGAGAAATTGCAACGAGCGAAACAAATCTGTTGCAATGTTAATTGTAATTTTTTTTCATCATTCACCAAGTCGACTGAGACACCTTTTGACAACAGAAGGAAGATCAATTGAAACTGGTGGGAGGAGCAGGGAAAAAAAACGAACAAACAAAACAAAACAAAACAAAAACAGAAAAGAAAAGGATCGATAAATGAGGAAAGAACAAAAAGGCACGGGCAGGCAGGGTGCTAGACAGAGATAGAGATTCACAAAGTATGGGACGGTAGGTGATGACAAAATAGAACACTGTTGTTCCACCATGATATACCACTGGACTTAAGTAAATCCTTAAAAAGCTCAAAAGAGAAAAATAGGTGTGGGATCTATCCTACGATGAGAGATCCGATAATGACACCTCACAAATTCCCAATTACTCAAGAAGAAAAACTTGGGTGGGAATTAGGGCGTCTCTTCGACGGGAAAGGTAAACTACACGTTAGTACTTTAGTACTAGCTACTGCCGGGTAAAGAAGTGTAATAGCTCTTCACACCTAGGGTGAGAAAGGAGTGGGTGAAAGGTCCACTATAGTGTTAGCAGAGCTCCACCCAGGCCTATCAACCGGCTGCTAACACCATTCCCCTAGGACGGTGTGTGATGACAAAGAGAACATTGCTGTCCTACCATAATAACAACACACCGTGAATTTATTGCTTTTTTCTTCTTTTTCTTTTTTAACTTGGTAAAAAGAAGAAAAAAATCTCGTGCATCCAATAGTACCATACAAAAAGTTGGGTCATTTCTTTATTAACTTATTACTATTTACCCCAAGTGTGTGACAGTGATGGTAGAGGGAGAGATGGCCGTCGCCCTTATTTCATTGGAGTTCGCGAGTCCAGGAGTTTAAGTTTGGCGCTATATTGACTCGAGTCGGCATAATTTTACACCTCATCTTGATTCGACTAGTATCAATGTAAAAGGGAAAGCCTATAATGGAGATAGGATCACGAAGAGTCCCAATTTTGGCTTATTAATGTATTATTAAACGATTATATATGATTATATAAATTAAAGGGAACATTACAAAATTAGTGTTAACAAAAGTGAAATAGGAAGTCATCTGATGGTGAATTCCACCATCTATTAGCCACATCTCCCTCTTTTGGTTCATTTTCAGGAGTGAATCATTATTAATTAGGCCCACCTCATTCCAGCATAGAGGGGTCCTAAAAGTTCTCCCATACTATACCCTAAATGGGGCCATTCCTATGCTGTGCTGGAAACTATTATTTTATACAAATTCTATTAGGTACAGCTTCTCGTCCCGGTTACCTTTAAAATCAACCACGCAAGCCCTTCATATGTCTTTCAATACTTGGATTATTCTTTCTTTTTCTCATCCGTTTGCTGATGAAAGTCAATGCTAAATTGGAGTTTAGTCCCTAATGATGAAAATGCAATCAAGTGCTAATTTTTTTTTTTAAGAAATTGTAATCAAAGAAAAGACTTGATTGGACTGAAATAGGAAAACTCATGTTGTTATTTTTTTTTTCTAGTGCTAGATTTATTCGGTGGTATGTCGAGTCGCAACAACCTTGAAGACGAGACACACAGCCCATGGTTTTTGGCTCGCCGGATTAGGGTTCTTTGAAGAGGCTGAAAGCTTGGTGTCTAATCCTTCCGAGAAGGAACATTTGAAGAGTCGAAAATTGGCATTTTGGATGTGTGATAATGCCCAAATTGTTGAGACTTGTCCAGTCAAGAAAGTTCGAGTTCTTTTAAGTAGAGTACAGCTACCTAGCCATGCTTAGAATTCCTCTCTCTCTCTCGTTCGTCTCTCTCTCTTCTTAGCAACTTCAGACTCCCTGGGGAGGGAGATGAGATGCCAGACCAAGCTCTGAAAGGAAACTCTCAAACTTTGGTCTCGCTCGAAGCTCCGGTGTTGACCCCTACTCCCCCCTCCCCCAAAATGAAATTATATATGTTATCTTTCAATTCTCGTATCCTAGTTGCAACATGAGTAAGCGTTCGCCAAAGGGAGCTGAAGCCCGAAAGTGTAAGAAAGTCCATGGACACCTTTGCGCAAAGTGAAAACTGCATATTGAACAATAGCACTACAAGAAGTCACCTTTACGGTTCCATCATGATTTTTCTTTTTATTTGAATTTTTTCCTAGAAACGAAAAGATATCGCATGATCCAAAGGGTCTGTCAAATCACGAATCATCTAGAGAGGATCATCCGTTTTGTATAGTATGAAACTGGACAAACACATCGAATTCTAACTGGCCTAGAAAATTCAGTCATGCCCAAACCGACCGACCGACCAACCGCACATTGATCAAGTCAATTGAGACTAAAATAATTTGAAGCTAAAATATTCTATCGTTGTAAAATTGTAAATTACTTATAATTGTTATTAGCATAATCACGAATAAACTTGAAAGTCTATATCAATAGATAGTTCGAGAGAAAGAGTTGATGTAAAAATTATAGCATTAAGTGTAATTGCCTGTATTTTTCCCCCTTCCCTGCTCGAACAATAACATCATTAAAAATGACGCATTTTAGTCAATTGGATTTCTTATTCCAAATCAATTAGTCAGAATTCGCTTTTAATTGATGTATGATAATATCGGGATAAACCATGTGATCCTTCATCAGAAAATCTGATTTTTTTTTTCTTTTTTTTGGGAATCTGACGTAATTAAGAACCACTCAACCGTTGTCGTTAATTATAGGGAAACCATTTTGTCGAAGGATGTAGCCCCACTCTTTTTATAAGAGTTACATTCTTCTTTATCCTTACCTCTGCCTGGCGGGCTGCAAGGGTGATGTCTGTATTCAACATCCAGCGATTAGAGAACGATTCCAGGAATCGTGGGGAGGAAAACATGACTCTTTGTTTGTTCTTTCGATCGCTACTGGCTAGAGTCAATGGACTTTAATTCCCTTTTCTTCAAGATAAAGCATAAAGCGCTCTTAACTCCACCTTGCTAACTCAAACAAATGTAATCAAAGGGGAAAAAAAATAAACAAAAGTCACACCTGAAATTTCTTTGCTTTATTACTGGCATTACTCTACTTTTGACTTTGCTTTATTACTCACATTACTCTACTTTTGAAATTGCTAGTTCCACGTTCTATCTCACTGAAATGCTCACCCTTCCTTGTGATGGAGTACCAAAAATCCCTAGCATCAACTGAATCTCTCCTCCCAACTGTCATTCTCCATTTCGACGGACACACCCACACTCCCCCCAATCGCCTTTCACTGCCCTTTTGCCATCTCTCTCTCTCTAGCCAAGGTGACCTCAGTGAGAGCCTCTGCTGAGGTCACGGTGGCAATGGGCAACCTCGAGCAAGGGCTCGCGGCATGGCAATGGTCGCCATGGGAGAGGGATAGATAGATGGTACGGGCAAGGACAAGCTCTCTATCACATATTTAACATCCAAAAATAAAGATCCCACATCTATCGAAATCGTATCATGTGGCACTTTTGCTAAATGCTATAATGTAACAACACATGACACGTTACAAACACCAAGAGAGTTTCTCCATCGTGCACGCAATGGAAGACCTTCCGGTGAAACTTTTCCCACTTCATTCATGTTCCAAAGCCACTTCAGACGGCGTTGATTATTTTACCAGGAGACTAACCCAGCTGGATGGGAGTCAAAGTTCACACCGAGCGGTACCATTTGGCTGCGATTTTGTCCGCAAGGTCCTCGATCAATTCAGCTTCAGTTTTATCCAAACTGTAACCACCAAAAGGCATGTCAGGTTATTAGTGCTAGTCAACAGGAAGTAAATATCAAGAGGTTCAGAATTTTTCTAATCGGTCCTAAAGTTATTTCTAATAAGAAAAGAGACAAAATGTCTAGGTTTCGATCTCTATCGCCCTTCACTGATCTGGTACCGGCACGCATCCGTCTTTATCTTTTCTCTACCACACATTATAATAACAACACAATCCCCCCAAAAAGTATTTCATAAACCTAGTACATCTACTAACCTGAATCAGAATCTTGGTGAGATTCACAGAGAACCCAGTTTAGCATATGCACAGCAATCATTCAATGATTTCTCCAACGAATCGATGAATCGATGAATCAATCTCTCTCTCTCTCTCTCTCGAATCAATCTCTCTCTGCATGCGGGCACGGTCTATGTTCTTGTATCTCTCCACACGAACTAGCATTAATCGCCTTACACGAAACTTAAAGTTCAGGCATCATGTTCAGGTCGAGCATTAATATTAGTATTCTCTTCAAGAACATAATCATAATTACCCCACAAATCACATGCTCCAACAGAAAACATTGTTCATAATAGGAGAAATAATTGAACTGCCTACTAATAGCCCGAGGTTACAAAGCATAACCATAATAATAGATGCTTATATTACAGGCGATGAACTACACAGAACTTCAAGGATTAGAGATGTGGAATAAGATCAACATGCACATTAATTTGATCAAAAGTTCACTTTCCCAAGACCAGAAAATCTAATGACTTTCCTTTTTGTCTCCATACCTTTGAACAACAAATGCAAAATTCTAAAGAAACATTTAATCTAACATGGATGCAATATAGCTCGGACACCATCAATGAAAGCAAAATAATAATTACTCAACAGAACAAATATACCTCCAACCATAGATTTCCAAGAGAACGCTTTACACGAAGGAAGCATGAGTCCACTTCATTGACGTTTTCACTTGTAGAAGCACAAAAACATAATCAAATCCTAATGTGGTCTTTTGGTGTCTTCAAGTTTATATCTCACAGGACTTCATAAATGTATTAGATTGATGGAGAATCACTGAATATATTGGCTTAGAGTGACAACCGATATCCTAGTTCTATTTGGATGTAGATTAATGCTTTCTACCAACAGAGCACTATCTGAACATAAAGATTTTAATTATAACCAGATGGATAAGGGTTTTACCCAATAATTATCACATCACTTTGTATCGCCAACTCAAATTAGTATGCTAGAGATAGTAGAGTGTGGCAAATGACCATACTACATTGCCTCATGCAGATATACCGATGCCCAAGTGAAGAGATTCCACATTTCCAATTATAAGTTCCTACTGACCATAACAGGCAGCCTTTCAAAGTAAGTTTTGTGTTCTCATGCACAAACTGAGTAACTTTCTTCAGCAATTCTAATAAAAAAGTATACTTAGAAGAAGACACAACTTAGAAAGTAGAGAGTTTAGTACCTGGCACTAACGGGAAAGCCAATGATCTGGCCCACTGCTTGTAAAGCTTTTCTCCACTTCTGGACCTGGTGTGGATTCTGCTGCTTGAAACAGTCTTCACCTTGGCCAATATTCTCCAAAAAAGGGCTGGACGGCTCTTGCAGCACTCTTGCATCAATCTCCCAGAAAATGGGCAATACAATCATAACCCTTTTTTTTCGGCACTCGAGGATCTTCACCAGCTCATTGAGGCACCACGGTGAGGAATGGTAATTCTGAGAAACAACCACAACAGCGATATTCGACTGCTTGATTACTTCTTCAATCGCTGGCCAGATCTCTTCTCCTCCATCCAGTGTATAATCGACGACCGTTCTTATCCCCCTCCGCTCAAGAGCACCCTTGAGATGGCTCACAGGACGGAGTGTGTCGCCCCGTTTGTAACTAATAAAAATCCTAGGATGACGTTGACCTGCACAATGGGGAATACATTGTTTGAGATCAGAAGAGAGGTATGGAGGAGGGATTAAGAATTTGATAAAAAGGCTTATTGAAAAGCAGAAACTGCGCTGGTCCTTGCATAAGACAATAAAATTTTTCGTTCTCCATCCTCAGCCAAGTCCCAATTACATGCATTTCACATTTAAAAGAATAAAAAAAAATACTAATCCAACAGAAAGAAAAGAAATTGACAAGGAGGAAAATGACCCTTGCTCGAATTGCCATACTCAATCAACTTAATAAAATAATTTTCTACCGGAACCACCCAAAAGATGAGTTGGATATTCATTAGAACACATACCATGTTTTTATACAACACTTCATCAGGAATCTTCTCAAACAACCCTCAACTTCAACAATAATTGAAAAAGAGAGAAGGAATGGGGATTCATAACAATAATTGGTTAACCAATTGATACCACGCAACTAGTGGACTTGTCGCTAGAAAATGCCTTCATGAGATACTTGGAGCACAAGCCTAACCCAGAGCCAAGTGGTATCCCACTCTTTTTGCATGGTCACAACGGGTAACTTTCGGTAAATATATGTTCCACGAAAAGTTTCCCAAATAACATTTTAGCTTTTGCTCATAACGTTGAGACTACAGTATTCATCCAACCCATTGGTGATCAATTCCTCGGTAGCCTTTTCAATAATATTTTAATGACAAATTAAACATAAATAAGTTTAAGAACTTAACCAAGCAATTGATTTTGTGCCGGCAATGATGGACATGATGACAATGCTTGCTTATGCCATGATATCTACACACAAAACTGAATACATCAACTGATTTCTCATCTTGGCAAGGAAGGGGGAAAAATATTAAAACCGATTTTCTTTCAAGTTACTACATCTAACCAAAGTGTTGAACATCAGTGTAAGTGTTTCAAGTTGGAAGGCAAGAGGGAAGCTACCATGAATCTCAATGATGGATTTGAAACTCTCAACAATGGATTTGAACTTCTCAACGATGGATTTGAACTTCCCAATGATGGATTTGAACTTCCCAATGATGGATTTGAACTTCTCAATTGCAAGAATTTGGTCATAGCTTGGGAGAAAAGCAATAGCAAAAGATGATTGTGGAACAACCTATTCAGTAAAAACTGCAGCATCAGAAAATGATCTCAAAAACGAATGAAGGGAAACGAAAATATAAATCAAGAGTACCGTAACCATTCTACAATTGCCTGGGATGGTTGCACATATACATCACTATCCCTACACTACTAGGATCATTAGTGTGATCAATATGATGTAATGTTACTGAGCAATTTCAACCTGAAAGGTAGCATTATTTGAAGGAAATTTAACTTGCTATCATCAGGAATGGATGGCACCACACGAGAGTAACACATAGTATGGGAAATTTCAACAGCAGTATCACAGATTTACTTTCTCTGATTAGAAAATAATGCTAGGTCAGTGAATATAATCTAACTAGAATCAATCATACTGGGCCTTGAACTGTCCATTAGAAGGAGAATAGGATTTGGTAACGATGGATCATTCTCTTCAAGTATGACAGAAAGCATAAAGTAACTTCCAGTCTTACCTCCTTCAATATGGATTTAATTGCAGCAAATTCACTACCCCTTCCCAAGGATTGAGTGGCTGCAGCCTGAAAATAAAGATGTATTAGATAAAGGAACTAATGCCACCTTCGCAAAAATAAAAAGAACACGTTTGTCATGGAAAGAACATCCCTCCTGTATTAAAATAAAGCCTGCTAGATCCCCAAGACATTCGGACTAAGATGCCATCTTTTTAGAAAGAAAATGTCAAAGGGTGCCCCCCAGGACTTCTTAAGTTCAAATATCGTGCTTTGGAAACTATAAAAAGATGAAGTTTACAATTCAATATTCAGGTTTTATATGAGATTGGAGTGATTCTATTCTGTGATCCAAATGCAAAAAAGAATTTCCAGGCAAATGATGTACATATTACTCGATAACAAAGAAAGTAGGACACAGAAACTAGAAAGGATTGGTCCTCACAATTTGACAACATTAGTAAATTTCACGTTCTTCCAGTTACTATCGAGCCAGTTAGAGCCAGTTAGGAGAGGAGATAGGTTGAGCAGGAATTCATTTATGACTTGACCAGCATCTTGGGGTGGAAAAGGAAATAGTTCGCATAAGTGCTTCAACTGTTGTGTAGCTTGCTCTGGGCATGAGACTTGATTGTTCAATCATTTCATATTTACCATCCTATGCCAGAATTCCAACAAAGTGCCTCGTTGTCTATTGTTGCTATAATTTCAACTCCTCCAAGTAGAGGATTGGCCAACTCATGCAGAGGCCAAACATTATGTTTCCTTCTTCAATGTTTCAAACTTATCTAAACTCGGATAATGAGGAAGAGACTGATCCCATCACCACTGAAGGTACCATACCATAAGAAGATGGAAAATCTTTTGGAATCTAAGAAAGAGATAATACGCAGCTCCTAGAGTGATTATCCATGATGATCTTATGCTATAGGCATAAAGTGGTTCACACACAAGCATGCGCCGTTGGAGACAAACCCAATGGAATAAAATGAGATTCTAATATATATTAATTTCTTTTCCGACTTATGGTAAGTTAATAAAATAATGTACATTATCCAGTAGTAAAAGGAGCATACTAAACATAACTTGTCGTGTATTAAAGAGCACATGACTCAGCGAGGCACAGAATGATGACCTCATATCTGTGTGCAAAAACATTTCATCGCAAGCGACGACCAGCCTGGAAAATCAAAAGCATTACCAACTGCCTATCCCATATACTATCACAGAAGAAAACCAAAGCAGCTAATGAAATTTTAGGAAATCGATCAAAATGTCAATTAGCCAGTTGCATTAGTTTGAACTAGTTGCAGCGAGAGTAAATGTAAACATGGCACCAACAGTCTCTTAGATACAATTGCTCAACCTTACTTACTCCGACACTCTGCACAAAAATGCTCAAAAGTTCAACTGAGATTCAACAAGAAAGCAACCCCGTCATGTCACATCAAGATGAACCATGAGCCAAAAAACAGATGAACAACGGAAAATTTGCAGCAAACAGTCACAAAAGATGATCATTGAAACCGTTGACAAGAAAGAAGAAACTCAAATGAAGTTCCTACCTTGCCTTCTTTCCTTGCCTCAGAGATGCCCATTGTCGATACAGTGGTGCTAACAGTCATTGCTGTAATTCCTTTGGTAGAAACAACCACTAGCTGCCGTGAAGGCCGAAAAGTGTGGCAAGGTCTGGACTTCATAAGCACAGAACAGCAAGTCGATGTAACAGCTGATGCCATACCCAGCATTCTGAATATGCTGATCCCTCCACTCTAATCCTATTAATGAATTAATAAAAGAAGATATGCGAGTGAAACGCTACATATCTAATAATAGCAGTTTACCAAAAAACAAAATGACCGATAGAAGTGGCACATTGCCATCTTTAGAAGATAACATCACAGCTATAGTCACTACTCACTGCATATTTCAGTACAATGAACTCTGTACAATCCAGCAAGTACTCGCGGCTCACAAGTGATTGCTAAGAGGAAATTGAAGCGATGAGTAGGTTGTATTGATAGTACGATAGGGCTTGGTAAGCATAAGATAACCAGCCGCCAAGCTGTTTCAGGATAGATTCTTTGTGCAAGGCAAAGGGAATTAAACGAGAAAGAACGCCTTTGTCACCAAAATAGGGAAAAGAAAAGAAAAGAAAATCAGACGCTGCAAATTTCTCAACTCAATCAATGACCCAAATTTTAATTGCTTGCATTTTGGACTGTATAAGTTATGATATCATAGGGAAGTAAGAAGTTTCTCATACTAGACATTAAACCGATACCACAACCACAAAATGATTACAAAAGAAAGATTAGGTGACGATGATAACTACAATTAGAATGACAATGGATCCTCCCCAAAGGTACATACATTACGAGGGAAAAAAAAACCTACAAGCAAATGTTACGACAGAAAATCAAGAGAAGAGACACATAATCTGAAGACGGGCCCAAAAAAAAAAAAAAAAATTCATCTAATTTGGCAAATGAATCATCACAGTGAGGCCACTTCGTCCTCCAAGCAAACACACAGCAGCGTCTGGGAAGTGGCTGATCTAACTCACGCAATGTTAACATCGTAAAGGAACTAAGAGAATCGACAACATTCTGGAGTGCAAATTCATATCCAGCATTCTCCGACCAGCCAAAGCGAGATGACCCGAAGATGAACCGGCAAATGAATCGATTTATAGAAAACACTCGCAGATAAATCGTTTCATTGAGCAGATCCTGATCTAATTCACGCAATCTTAACATTGAAAAGGAACTAACAGAATCCTCAGCATTCTGGAATTTGAATTCGTTCCACCATTCTCCCATCAGCCAAAGACGAACCGGCAAACGAAACGATTTATAGAAAATACTCGCAGATGCCAGCAAGGCTACCAGAGAACGCGGCGGACAGGGCCGTCTGCCGGAGAGTTGCCGTTACCTGCGAAGGAGATGGTGGCCGGGCCGCGTGCTCGACGGAGGTGATGGCGGTCCGTCGGAGATGGAAGGAGGCGAAGGGACCGGTGATTTCCGTATTAAGGCTTCGAAAGCGGCGTCGCATCCCGTCGCCATGGCTACAGTCACAAAGCTATTTGAGTGCGAGCCTTGCCGGGTCGTTTTGGTAACCATGGATGAGTTTTGGATGCACGATCAACTCAGAGATTTGAGATGAGTTCTGAAGCAGGCTGGGGTTTGCAAAAGAGGCAGTTCAAGCTATTCTGTGGATTGAATCTCAAGTAGCTCTGGCCAACATGAGGCAGAGGAAATGACCTCAAAAGCCAGGGGTTTGCAAAAGAGGCAGTTCAAGCTATTTTGTGGATTGAATCTCAACTAGCTCTGGGCAACATGAGCCAGAGGGAATGACCTCAAAAGCCAGAGGAAACTCCGCTGTACTTGAGATAAATTATTTGGAGGAGAGTCTCTTTGAAAAGCATGTTTTTAAAAAGTCCTTCAACTTTTGAAGGTTGCATTGGAGCATGGGGTCATCATCCCATCTCAAGCAAAAAGCAAAGGAAATGATTTCAAAAGGGTCAGTGGGGTGTGGGGTCATCGTTGATTTCAATCCCATCTCAAGCGAAGGAAATGATTTCAAAAGGGGCAGCGGGGTGTGGGGTCATCATCCCAAATGATTTCAAAAGGGAAAAAAAAAACTCCACTGTACTTGAGATAATCATTAAGCGTACGAAAGGGACGTTTCAAGTTTGTCGTACGTGGGGAGCAAAATAACGATGCATTAACTTTTTTTTTAAATATATAAAAGATAATGCACGATTTGCGCAGCTCCTTAAATTACTATGCTTTATTGCACGACTTAGAAAAAGGGAGCTGCTTTTGTCCAAAAGGTGATGAGCAAAGATCCGACAGAGCTTATCTTACTTTTACTTTAAAAAAAAAAAGATCCGACAGAGCTTCGACCCAAAAAAAAAAGAAGACCTGACAGAGCACTTCGGGCTTGACGATCCCACTTTTACATGGTTTCAACACTGATTCTGATGCAGTTCGGTTCACAGGCTACGAGAGCAAATTTACGACGAACTAGATGCAGCAACAACAGTAGTAATAGAAAATTGGAATAAACACAAATACGCTATTTGCTTTAGTTGGTTTCTACTGGTGACTGCCAGAAGAATTTGTGCCATTTCTCTGGTGATAACACCAAATAAATTATCGTGTTGCCTGTAGGGAAAAGCCCACCCACAAAAAAAAAAAAAAACAATCTCAAATATTATCAATTGTAACATATTTACTTTAAAATATACTTTATTATTATTCAACATATAATTTTTCTTGTACACGCATAAATCACTTAGAACTTGAAATGTAATGAAGCCGATTTAGGACGCGTTTGGTAGCGATTATGTTTTGAAATAATTTTGAGTATAAAACGCAATTGATAAGCGTACAAAATTTATATTCCCGAAATAGAAATGCATTTGATAGAATTATATAATTTTGTTGTTTTTTTTTAAATATTTTTAAATATTTTTAAATATTTTTATTATATTTTCATTTTTCTTTGTTCTTTTTTCTTTTCTCTCTTTCTTCCTCCTTTATGGCCGGTCGCCACCACGGTGGTGGGGCGACTAGTCAGGCAAGGTTCAATGAGTGGCTAGAGCCTCGCTAAGCTAGGGTGAGAGCGATGAGCTTACCGAAGCCTTGCCTCGCCATTGCAAGGCTCAACCTCGCTTATGCGGCGTGAGGTTGATCTTGCTAGATTTGGGCGAGTTTTGGCTCGCCCAGCGAAAGCGAGGCTCAAGCCGATAATCCTCGCCCAATCATGGCAAAACTCAAGCCAACAAGCCTCGCCATGACTTGGCGTCACCGGGGGTCGGCGACACTCCGGCAAGGTCGCTAACAACCGGCCAAAAGGAAGAAGAAGGAAAGGAAAGAGAAGAAGAGAAAAGACAAGAAAAGAAAAGAGAAAATAAGAGAAAAAATTGTTCCTGGGAATAAAAATTTTACCAAACACGTATTTATTTTTTTTCCTTCCCTAGAACAAAAGAACATAAATAGTTGTTATAGGAAACATAAATATTTTTTGTCAAATAGGCCCTTAATATCTCATGTGGAGGCGAAATTCTACTCATTTATGATTCCATATAAACAACTTACTATGACTCAACCATTGCTAAGACTCTTTTGATTTTATCCTTGGTGTTATATGAAGTACGAAGTAGTCTTTTCAAGGGCTACCTAATGTATACGAGTTTTGAAAGCTATCATCTCCTAATCGGATCTAGATATGGAAGCTCTTCTCTCCCAATCTAGATTTAGATCTAGGAGTTCCTTAAGGCATTTCCATTCTCTTTGGGTTGATTATCTACAATGGCGTTGAGGCATGTAGTGCCACATTAGTTATTAATGGAGACTGATACGCTTTGAGTTTACGTATTGGATAAGAGATAGATTAAAAATTTATAAGTCGAGTCCCTCCTTGTGCCCAGTAGATTTTGTTGAACTTTTGATAGGTTCAAAATAATTTTATGACTTATTGATATTTTAAATGAACATTATTTTCCTTGTTCATGTACTGACTTGATATCTCAGCAATTTATCAAGATATCTACTTTTTAACCATAAAGTTTAGCCCAACATCACCATTTGATTTGTACACTTCTCTTATCCACCACCCATGGTACACCTTCTTATCCCTTTGTAACTCATGTGAGTTTCTAAGTACATTCCCCTTAGTCTTGAAATTTCGCCTCAAAAAATGCTTCAAGTCTTCAATTTCTCTTTCTCAACTTTCATCCTCCAATCTTTTGAGTAGGAGCAAGAGTTCCACTCTTGTGTTGAGTAAAGTTCTCTAAAAATATTATTTCAAGAGTTCACAAGGTGAATTATTGTATCTTCTCTTCGAAGTTAATGGTTATTAATTTGTGTTCTTGATTATTTTGCTTTCAAAGTATCTAAATATTTGATTTGCTCAAGCCATTTTCAAGTAAGTGAAAACTCTAGAGATTAAGTTAGAATGATCTACTTAGTACTCTTAACTTAGTTGTTTGATGGTTATTAATTTTAGTTTGGCCTTTAATGTTAAGTGTGAGAAACTTCTAATAATTGCATGTTGATTGCTGTGTTTGTTTGATTTGAATCATTAAGTTTCTACATGCCAAGGTTATCATCAATAAACTTTCATGAGATTTGGTGGTATAAAAAGTGGAGAGGGTGAGATTAAACTAGAAAATGATGTTATGTAATTTGACTAAGTAACAGATATAGTAGCTGAGCATTGCCCATTATTCACATTGTTGATGCTCACGTTGTTGATTATTTGAGTTGTCGATATTTTCATTAAGTGGTCAATGCTCAAGTTGTTGAACGTTTGAGTTGTTGATGTTCACATTGCCTATTTTTTGACAATGTTATCATTCGCTTGCATGAGAAATGAAAAGAGGCATCTCATTATCATCACTTTCGTATGTGATCATCGAAAGTACAAGATAATTATATTTCAAAAGTAAATTGCATGAAAAAATTTGGGTGCCGGATGCTAATTCTTGGAACGAACATTGATTTCATTGTTGATGCATAGAAGATCATACGACCGTAACATTATCATGGGCATTGTTGTTATGTGAGTAAATATAGAAAGTATTATGAAAAGTTATATCCATCACTCACATATTAACAATGACAATGCCTTGAGTTAGGATGCCTTGTAGAGTTGGGATACCTCGGAGTGGAGATACCTTATAGAGTTAGGATGGCTTAGAGTTGAGATGCCCCAGAGTTAGCGTAACATGTGTGATTTTTTACTTTATGAGAAATGGCTATGAGTCTGGTGCGCCAGTGATAAGGATCGGCCATGGATCATTCCAAGAATTGACCATGGATAGATATGCCCGATCGGAAGGGTAACCGACAGATTAAACATGTTATGATCAAAGAATCAGACATGGATTAATCAAGAGATCGGCCACGGCCAATCTAATGACCAAACAAGTGGACCTGAGCCGTTCAGCCAATGAAGATGGTGAATCCTAATTCAACATGCAAGTTGTCCTAAAAAATTCTAAAAGAAAATCACAACAAAGAATTGCAACAAAACATTACAAAACAGGGCAAACAAAATCAATGCAATTGAAAAGGAACCCGATGATAATTTGTTCCGAGAAAATTACACAATATCCAAACATCATGGACAATAGACTTTATGAGAAACTTTTCCAAAACGAACTACGTAGGAATTTATAAAAATTCAATAATACATAACATTGCATCAGAAATTCAACAAAAAAACAAGGTATCATGACATATCAATAGAGATTCGACCTAGTAAATAAGATCTAAAAAATGTGAAATTTTTCCGCAATGTAGACGAAAGAAGGAAAAACAAAGTTCGTTAAGAATCGCGTAAGAATTGTGACATCCTAAATTTCAAATTCTGTTTTCAATTGCATAAGTTGGACTTTTATCGATGTGTGCCGTAGCCCCGCTCTAAGTTGGCCACTCACTAGATAACTAGCTTATTAGGTGAAATCATTAAGAAATATAAATACAATAGACTTGAGAATTCGACCAAGAATCGACTACTGAACCGTGCTAATCTGTAAGGGTTATTACGACACAGTTAAAAATTGATTAGAGATTAGAGATAGGTCAATTCGACAGAGCCATGTGATTAAGTGTGGGTGATTCCACCTAATTGCAAAATTCTTATTGATCGGCATTAGACCGATTTTTCTGTCGTTTTAGTTCTCTGTACCCGTATTTAAATTTCAGCCCATAAAAGACAAACACAGCGATGTACAATTTAGAAGATACTTTTTTTTCTCGTTTGCTCAACAGTTGACTCAATTGTTGTTGTTGCTATCATGCCTATTGCAGTCCCTATCCCTACACTTGAGCCTACAACATGGCCTTTTTCTGGCCCTTTAGTAGGCCTTACAACAATGTACTATATCAGGATTATGATCAACTATAATAAATAATTAGACATCTACTCATTTTCATGATGGAAACAAATGAAGAAAATTTCTTAATTTACAAGTGCATGACAAAGGAAAAGTACAAAAGAAGCCAATACACATGGTCAACTATCAAACTTTATCGAATATGAACTGAAAACTTACTGAGGCAAATAGGATACTTACCTTGCAGTAGGGCTTTCTGTTTGCCCTTCATAGGCATTACAGCAGGGCCTTCTGTCCTCCCTTCAATAGGCCAAACAAGAAGCTCTTTAGTAGGTTTTATCCCTAGCACTAAATCAGCCATTACATCTTGATGTTGATGCTACTTTTTTAGCTCACAACCTTTCTTATTATGCTATTCATTGCGGCAATAAAAGCATTTCATCTTTGCTCCAATCCTACTCATCCTCTAACTTGATGCCTCTTCCTAATGCATTCTTCGTCTCCTTTTTGGCCTTTCTATTTGCTTCTTCAGAGGCAAAGGTAGAGGGCTTTCATGATTTGTTGGCTCCCAAAATTTGTTGTTTCTAATAGGCTACATCATAAATTGATATGAAGCAAGGTATGAGCTTTTTTTGTACCAATTATGTAGGTAATCATATGGGTTTTCTTACTTCATCTGAATAGCACAAATGGCATGGGCACAGGGAATTCCATTCAGTTGCTAAGCTTGGCATGAACACTTTTTTCTATCCAGGTTGTCAACATATTTATCTTGATTTTGAATAATTTCATATCCATTATCTCCATTTCAAACTGGATGGCAGAACCTACTAGTAGCAATATTTGCATCAAATCCCTTCACAATCCTAGGGTCACAGTCTTTAGTCCATTTCGTAACCTCATCTCTTTGCCTATGTAGTTTAGTCATGACCATAACTCGAATATCATCAAGTATGTTGATGATTGATTTGCACCTGACCTTTAAAATTCTGCCATTGAAAGCTTCACTGAGGTTGTTATCAATGATATCGCATTTGAACTCTTCGCTGAAGAATGCCCGACACTAGTGCTTATCTTTTGTTGGAAAGAGTGCATCAAAACATTCATTTGTCAACTACAACAATCCTTATTTGGCTAATCTGAAATAAGCCATGTTGGTACTCTTCGCTATCTGGCAGAACTGCTTTTGCAGCCTATCTACTTTGAAGTTCTTTGACCAATTTGTACATATGTGCCTCAAGCACATTCTATGCTCAGCATGTGGCATCGACTCAGCCAATGTAGGAATAAGTCCCTACAAAAATTCAAACCAATAAATACAAGTAAGGAAAAATATGCGAAGGAAAAATATGCAATGATTAATATTAAAATGGAGTGAATTAATTGATAATGAAATTACATTCTGTTGGTCACTCATGAATGCCCATCCTCGCCCATCAGTTATCTCAAGGTCAACCATTAAATTTTTTAGGAGCCGGGACCAAATATCCTTGTTCTCTATCTTCACCATCGCCCAAGCTATCAGAAACATTTGATTATTGACATCTCTCCCCACAGCAGCCAACAACTCTCCCTTGCATAAACCCTTTAAAAAGCATCCATATAATCTCATAACTCTTCTACAACTAGCCAATAAGCCCCGTTTGCATGCATCAAAATAGACAAAATCTATCAAATCTAGGGCTAAAATCAAGGAGTGGCCTCTCCACAACCTTTACATATACCTTACTAGATGGGTTTTAAAACATGCATTCGCCAGCATAATCCCATACCTGCGCATATTCTTCCTTATACCCACTCATCAATATTTTCATCACCCTTATCTTAACTCTCTTGCATTGATTCCTTGACATATTAACCCCTAATTGCTCCTTCACTAACAGTTGAAATTGAAGACTCTTAATCTCAGGCATTGCTTTGATAGTATTAAAAAAATGCTTCGATAACCACACACTTGTTACCCTTTTATTGTTTAAGATAATTGGACAAGTATGCTTCTCTTGGAAGGAATATGAGATGACCCATTCTTACTCAGTGCGCCATAGAGCTTCCATGAACAATTGGGTCGTGAGCACTTAGCTCTCACAAATTCCTTCGTGTTTATAATGAATTCGGCACTCTTCTGTTCACTAATGGAGTTCTTCACAATAATTTCCTTGAACTATTTGGTATCGTCAAATCTCATGTCCACAGACAAAACATAATTATCAACAGTCGGATCATAGTAAGGGTACTTACTTTTTCTTCGATGAGCAAGTTCTTCATCATGATTGTCAAGCTTATTCTCCGAACCAGCAACTTCATTGCCGCAGCTTTCTTCATCTTCACTTCTATTACCTTCGGCTGGAGCTCCATCCCTATTTGCTAGCTCGGGCCTCTTTGCTGAAGCTGCAACTTTTTTTCTGAGAAATTCCCTTTGCTTTTTTATTGACTATGCAAGTTCATCATCATTTTTGTCACTTGGGAAACTTACTGAAGTCAAATATTCATCTTCTAATTCACTAGATATAACAATTTCCCATTCTAATCCAATGAAGTCTTCATCACCCACATCTTCACCCAAGATTTCAGGACATCTCTATGTTTGTCCATCTCTATCAATATGACTTATCTACATCTCATCTAACCTAAACTCATTCCCGACCTGATTACTTGCTTGAATAAGATCCCTCACTTCTCCTCTTTTAGTGGTGGTCTGCTCATCCTCATTCTCATCCTCATCCTCACCATTACTATAATACTCAACATATACCCTAGCTTCTTCGCTGTAAAGATAATAGTAAATAATATCATTAATACCATTATCGTCATTAAAAAATCTCAAGTCATCCTTCAATTTCTTCTTAGGAACACAATAATGTAGTTTTTGTACTTTGCATTATAAAAAAAATACACTAAATCCCTCAGAAAATCAATATATGACAGCTTTCGAACATTGACATAAATAATACCTTCATTTTTACCAGTATATTCCCAATCCTCAGTTCCAATAACAAACTCTACACCATAGCAAATAATAATGCCTATTTGATTTGTGTCAACGTCGATGTTGCACCCAATAAAAAAAAAAGTCATTACTTTTTGGGACCACATGACAGAATTAGCAAGTCCTTGTCATTTTGTTATCAAGAAACAAATGTGACCAATTTATTCAATTCGGTCCTTTACAAAAACAAAAGAAACCGAATTGAATAAACAAAGTGAGGTCTCCACCACCTATTTTTCAATTCAATCATATTCGGTCCCCCATAGAAGTAGTCCAATTAATTAAACAAAGTAAGTTCCCACCACTGTTTCCCTCCAAGTCGAGCCCCCATTTTCCCCTCCACGCCCTATTTTTCTATTCGGTCCCCACAACAGAAAGCGAATGAACGACAGAACCCTCAATTTTTTTATTCAGTCCCCATAAAAGTGAGATCCCCACCACTTTCCCCACTACTTTCCCCTTGAGCCGAGTCCTCAATTTGCCCTCTGCGCTCTAACTTGCTTGTCGGAACCTAAATTTTTCACTAAGGGTCTATTTGGTAACCATCCAAATAGTGTGTGATTCTGATTTTTGTTTAGGAATCGGTTTGAGACAAGAATCGCGTTTGATAAAATTTTTGTTCTCGGGACCAAATTTGTTCCGGAGCAGTTGGGAAGACAATCAAGAATAAAAAAAAATAGTTGATTCTTGTTCGAGAACAAAATTGAGAATCAAAACTCTTCTTCTTCTCTTTTCTTCTTCTTCATCGATCGCCATCCCGCGATTGCTGTCGCCGCCGTTGGTTGCCACCGGTCCCCGGCAACAGTCCGATGAGCTTGCTTAGGAGGCTCTCGTTTGGCCTTAAAAAAGAAAAAAAAAGAATAGGAGAAAAAAAGAAAAAGAAAAGAAGAAGAAGAAGAAGAAGAAGAAGAATAGGAGAAGAAGAAAAAAAGAAAAAAGAAAAATAAGAATAGGAGAAAAAATAAAAAATAAAATAAAAAGGAAAAAAATAAAAAAATAAAAGAAAAAAAGGAAAAAATAAAAGAAAAGGAAAAGAAAAAGATAATAAAGATAATAAAGATAATAAAGATAATAAAAATAATAAAAGAAAAAAAAACAAAAGAAAAAAAAAAAAGAAAAAAAAAAAAGGAAAAAAAAAAAAAAAAAAAAGGGAAAAATTATAAAAATTATTTAAAAATTAAAATAAATTGATTTGGAACAGAATCAATGAACACAGTACCAAACACAATTCTATCTAGAATCGGAAATTTTTGTATAGTTACTAAACACATTCTTTTACTCAAAATCGTTCAGGGAAAGAATAAAAAATAATCATTTCTGATCAGAATTTGTTCCTGGGAACAAAATCGTTACTAAACGCGCCATAAATTGACCCATGTAGAGAACATGACAAACTTGAATGAGCGAGAGTTGGGGACGTAGCTAGCGAACGACCATGAACGGCGGGCGCAACTATAGCGGTGGTCGGCGACGGTGGGCGAGTGAGCGGACGGTGGGTAGTGAGCTACGGCCGGTGTTGAGCAAGAACCGTATACGAACCCTATTTTACTCCCTCTTTAGCGACACCGTTTTTGGCCGTAGAGCAATGCGGTGTCGTTTCTTACGTAAATCCACTTGGAATGGTATAAAACGTTGTCGTTTCTTATGAAGAAAGAAAAATGGCGTTATTTTATGCCATCCACCATGGACAGTCTTAAGCCACGTTGACTTTTTTTTTTTTTTTTTAAATATAAAAGCCACGTAATCATTTTGGTTGGAATCTCTCATCGGTGGCACCAGAGTGATTGTTTTTTTCTCCGATTTGGCACTTAAGTGATCCGACGGAAACTTTTAACACCAAAGTGAGCGCCGTACACAATTTTTAGCACTAATAATGTACTTGCCCCCATGAGCACTGCATCTTTAAGAAGTAGTGTTGAATTAAGATCACTACAGTTATTCATTTGACTAAGAGACCAGTTGAATACATTCATTCAGACGCCTGGGGATCATCTACTGTTCCTTCAAAAGGAGGTGCTTAATATATGCTGACATTTATTGACGATTATTCGAGAAAGGTATGTGTGTATTTTTTGAAGCACAAATATGATGTGTTCGATCGTATCAAGAAATTTAAGACATTGATTGAAAAGAAATAAGATAAACATATCAAGTGCTAGAAAATCGATAATGACATGGAATTCTGTGGTAGAGATTTTATCGAGTTCTGCGAGAAAGAATGGATTGTGAGACAACGCATAGTACCTAGGATACCATAGTAGAATGGCATGGTAGAACGGAAGAACAAAACTTTGCTTGAGCGAGCTCGATGCATGCTTTCGCATGTAGGACTTGGTAAGGAATTTTTGGCTAAAGTAGTGAACATGTCATGTTACCTAGTTAATCGATCTCGATCATCTATTATCGAGTGGAAGAATTCTGAGGAAGTATGATCAGGAAAACTTGTCGATTACTTAGGATTACATATATTCGAATGTCCTACGTATACTTATGTGAATAATGGTAAGCTTAAGCTAAAGGCAAAGAAGTAAATATTTCTAGGTTATGCACATAGGGTGAATGGCAACCTGGTTGTGGTGTACCGATCCTAGATCACCCGGTTTTCTAATCAATAGAGATGTGATGTCCAACGAGACTGCAATGCTTTAATAGAAGAGTTTTGAGATACAACTAGTAAAGCAAATAGATCATGATGTCATTAGTGAGGTGGAGCTTCAGGTGGAGACTCTAGAGACCTCAAAACAGAAGTTGAGACTACATATGAGGCCACAATTCCTAAAGTCAATGATAGTAGACAACCAGCATAGCCATAGCACACTATAGCTGTAGATAGACAGAGAAGACAGACTAAATCACTAATACGTTATGGTTATACATATATTGCTTATGCATTAACTGCAGGTGATGAGGTGGAGACAAATGAGCCTTTAACTTACTTTGGGGTGATGGCTAGTTCGGAGTCATCACAATGGCTAGGGGTTATAGGTGAAGAGATAGAATCACTCCATCAAAATTAGATATGGGAGCAGGTTAAAGTACTCAAGAGCTAGAATATTGTCAAAAGTAAATGGGCCTTTAAAAGGAATGAGGGCATTCTCAATATCGAGGTAGTGAGGTATAAGGCGAAACTTGTGATGAATGGATATACATAGCGTGAGAGTATTAATTACAATGAGGTGTTCTCTCTTGTGATAATACATATTTCTATAGATGTTTTACTTGCCTTAGTTGCTTTGTATGATCTTGAGTTAGAGCAGCTAAATGTGAAAACCTACGTTTCTTCACGGTAGGTTGAAAGAGCAGATTTACATGAGGTAGCCAGAGGAATTTGCTATTTCAGATAATGAAGATCATATTTGCTTGTTAAAGAAATCTTTGTATGGGCTGAAACAGTCTCCTAGGTAGTGGTATAAGTATTTTGGTACTTTTATAGCTAGTCAAGATTATTCAAAAAGTCAGATGGATAATTGTGTTTACCTTAAGAGATTGGATAATGGTTTTTTTTATTTATCTATTACTCTATGTTGATGATATGCTGATAGTAGCTAATAATATGTCTGACATTGATATGCTGAATTTGAGATGAAATATTTAGGTTTTGCAAAAAAGATATTGGGTATGGAGATTTTGCGTGACAGAGTTGCAAGAGTTTAACATCTATCTCAAAAGAAATATATTAAGAATATTGTGGCACGTTTTAATATGCATTTGGTAAAATCTGTAAGTACACTTTTAACAAAACACTTTAAACTTTTAGATAAATTATTACCACAGATTAAGGAGGAAGATGAGCATATGTTTCGTGTTCCTTATTCTAGTACCGTGGATAGTATTATGTATGCTATGGTATGCACTAAGTCCGATATTTTACAAGCTATAAGCGTATTTAATAGCTATAAGAATTGTCTTGATAAAGCTTATTGGGAAGTTGTCAAGTGGATCCTCACTTATTTAAAGAGGACAATAGACGTGAGTATAATGTATTGAAGGGATAGTAATGGCAGTGAGACCACTGGTTTTGGGAATTCGGATCACCCCGATGACTTGAATGATTGCAGATTTTTAGCAACATACATATTTATGCTAACAAGTGGTGCAATCAGTTGGAAATGGTCCTAACAAGATCAAGTTGCCTTGTTTTCGACTAAGATAGAGTATATGGCACTAACATTTATAGTGAAGGAAGCGATATGACCACGAAGTTTGCTCTCAAACTTTTGGTTAGATTAGAAAAGTGTTGATACATACTGTGATTACCAAGATGCGATATATTTGGCGTATAATCCAGTTTATCACGAGCGAACAAAGTATATCAACATCATGTATCACTTCATCCAAGATGTCTTAACTAAGAGTAATGTTATTGTGAAAAAGCTTGCTACAATAGATAACCTGACAGAAATGATGACTAAGTATGTTCTTTTGACGAAACTCAAGCTCTACTTTAGTGCTATTTGTGTCTGTGGAGAATGAGCGCTCTTGAAGTGTTGGAAGGGCAACATATATAATAAACACTATAACTTGAATTCAAATATCGAGCCAAAGTAAAAAATTATTAAATTAATATCTTGAATTTGAATTTGGATTACGATTTATTAAACCAAATTTATTGAGAAAGATTTTCAAAACGGATTAGATTTTCCATTCTTGAAAACGTTTTGTAAATTGCATAAATGAAGGGACACTAAAGGACAAAAGATAGCACACTATCTTTTATTATATTTTGTTTATGAGGGCAAAATGATAATTGTTTAAGAAAGAAAAGTAAGGGTTTCTTTCCTTTTACTTGGAAGGCCGAATCCCTATTAAAGAAGCCGCACGTCCATAAGAGCACCACACAATAAAAAGAACGTGAAGTCATACATACGCAAAGCAGAAGGTTGGAGTTCTTGTTTTTGGCATAAGTAGAGCATTTTACTTTGAGCTTCAACGCACGGTGATTTTGTTCCGTGAGTTTACATCCAATAAGTTGTTTAATTATAAACACTTTGAATTTGAGATTAAATTTAGGTGCAGGAAATACTCGAGTATGTGAGCGATTGTAAACTTTGAATCTCCAATTATAATGAATTATTTACTACCGGCTCTCTCTGTGTATGTATATTCATGTGAGTGATGGTAAACTTGAGCCGAGAGCGAAGAAGTGCATATTTTTGGGTTATGCACATGGGGCGAAAGGTTACTCGGCTGTGGTGCACCGGTCCTAAATCATTCGATTTCGAATCAATAAAGACATGATCTTCGATGAGACTGCTATGCTTCAATAGAGGAGTTCTGAGACACAACTAGTAAAGCAGACAGATTATGGTGTCATTAGTGAGGTGAAGCTTCTGGTGGAGACTCTTGAGACCTTGAAATAAAAGTTGAGACAGCAATTCCTGAAGTCGATGATAGTGAACAACGAGGACATCTGCATCACACTATAGTTGTGGACAGATAGAGAAGAGAAATTAAATCACCGATACATTATGGTTATGTAGATATTACTTATGTATTGACTAGAGGTAATGATGTTGAGATAGATGAGCCTTCAACTTATTTTGAGGTGATGGCTAGTTCGAAGTGGTCACAGTAGCTAGGGGCTAGGGGCTATGAGTGAAGAGATGGAATCACTTTATCGAAATTAGACATGGAAGTTGGTCAAAGTAGCAAAGTGCCAGAAGATTATCGGAAGTAAATGGGTTTTTAAACGGAATGAGGGCATTCCCGATATCAAGGTAGCAAGATATAAGGCAAAACTTGCGATGAATAGATATACACAACGTGAAGGCATTGATTACAATTTGGTATTCTCTCTTGTGGTAACACATGATTCTATTCGTGTTTCACTTGCCTTAGTTGCTTCACAGGATCTTGAGTTAGAGCAGTTAGATGTGAAAATTGCATTTTTTTTCATAGTGAGTCAGAGGAGCGGATTCACATAAGGTAGCTAGAGCGATTTGCTATTTCGAGTAAAGAAGATCATGTTTACTTGTTAAAGAAATCTTTATATGGGCTGAAACATTCTCCTAGGTAGTGGTATAAGAGTGTTGATGCTTTTATGGCTAGTCAAGACTATTTGAAAAGTTGAATGGATAGTTGTATTTACTTTAAGATATTGGAGAATGGTTCTTTGATTAATCTATTGCTCTATGTTGATGATATACTGATAGACACTAAGAATATGTCGAATATTGACGTGCTGAAGAGGCAATTAAATGTTGAATTTGAGATGAAAATTTTAGGTCCTGCAAAGAAGATATTGAGTATGGAGATTTTGTGTGACATGGTTGTAGGAGTTTTATGTCGATTTCAAACGAAATACATTGAGAAGATTTTAACACGTTTTCATATGCAGTTGGCTAAATCTGTAAGTACACCTTTAGCAAAGCACTTTAGACTTTCAAATAAATTATCACCATAGACTGAGAAGGAGGAGGAGCATATATCACGTGTTCCTTATTCCAGTGCCGTAGTAGTATTATGTATGCTATGGTGTGCACTAGGTCTAATATTTCACAAGCTGTGAGTGTAGTTAGCCACTGTATGAAGCGTTATGATAAAGCTCATTGGGAAACTGCGAAGTGGATCCTCACATATTTAAAATGGACAACAGACATAGGTATAATGTACAAGAGGGACAGTATTGGCAGTGAGACCATTGATTTTGTAAATTTGGATCACGTTAGTGATTTGGATGATTGCAGATCTTTAGCAACATACATCTCTACGCTAACTGATGATGTAGTTAGTTGGAAAGCATCCTCACAAGATCACGTTGCCTTGTCTTCGACTGAGGCGGAGTACATGACACTAACGTTTATAACGAAGGAAGCGATATAGCTACGAAGTTTGCTCTCGAACTTTGAGTTAGATCTAAAAAGTGTTGATGCACACTGTGATAATCAAATTGGATTAGATTTTTCATTCTTGAAAATGTTCCGTATATTGCATAAAGGAAGAGGCACTAAAGGATAAAAGATGGGCACACTATCTTTTATTATATTTTGTTTATAAGGGCAAAATGGTAATTGTCTAAGGAAGAAAATCAATGATTTCTTTTCTTTTATTGGCAAAGCTGAATCCCTATTGAAGAAGTGGGGCCTAGGGTCAACAGTGTTGACTTTGGGCACACATATAAAAGCAAAACGTGTGTTCTTTGTTGAGAAGAAGCCGCATCTCCAGAAGAGCGCTGCATAATAAAGAACGTGAAGTCGTATGTACGCAAAGCAAAGATGAACCTTGGAGTTCTTATTGTTGGCGTAAGTAGAGCATGTTGCTTTTGTGCGTGAATGCATGGTAATTTTGTCCCTTGAGATTACGTCCAATTGAGTTGTTTATTTGTAAACACTTTGAATTTGAGATTAAATTTTTGTGCAGGGAACACACGAGCGTGTGAGCGATTATAAATTTTGATTATCTGATTATAGTGAATTATTTTCTACTGGCTCTCTCCGTTGCCATAAGTATCGATACTTGAATCAAACAACGTAAATCTCCGATGTCTTTATTATTCTTTGTTTATTCCTATGGCGATTTCTCATTGACATGTATTGCTAGGTCTTGTCATTTCTACATATTATATTTTAACAGAAAAAAATATTTGCATTAAATTACATAGCATATAGACATTAGGAGTATTTGCATTAATAGTAATAGAGTTTTTTTTAAGGGAAAAAAGAAGAAGAAGAAAGCTAATCGAAAGAATTATTATTTAAGGAAAGAAGAAAAAAGGCCTGACTTCTTTCCTTTTCACTCCGTTTCTTTTAGCCTGGGCTCGGCCCAGCGTCCTCTCTTTACTTCTTCCCCCAGCCCGGCCTCCTTCATTCCTTCTCACTTCCTCTCTTCCCTCACGCTCGTTGAAAAATGGATGAAGGATGCAAGGACGGGAGAACAAAGGCAGAGGTAGAGTAGGGAGCGAGGAGCGTAGCTTTTAAGTCGAGATCCAGCTAGCAATGGCAACTAGTAAAGTAGGAAGCCATGCGCGCCAGCCAGAGGGCTTAAAAGGGAGAGAGGGCCGTGAGTCGCAGGGGGGTTCAAAGGGAGAGAAACGGAGAGGGACGGGTGATCGGGGTCCGATAGCGGAGGAGAGAGCTGAGACCGAGAGGAAAGAGAGTTTTGGGCATTGTTCTGAGCAACATACAGAGGGAGAGAGACAGGAAACTGTGAGCATTGAGCGATGAGAAATGAGGCGAACGACAATTCTTCATTCCGGTAAAGTATTCTCACGAATTCCTCGCCCGACTACCGATTTGAGGCGGTCATTCTTCGCTACCTTGCAGCCTGGCTCGACCGGCGACCGCGATCCGCCCCCTCTTCCAAAAACAAGGTTGGCCGAAGTTGACCCCCCCTTGTTCTGCTCCGTCTTGGTCAGCCTCGGGACCGAGACTTGTCTTCTCCAGTTATGCGTGTATGGTTCTCGAGCGAGTCGTCCCTGATTTTTGGGAATGTCATTTGTTGCTCGCTTTTGATTTTGGACGCGACCTTGAGCCCTGAATGAGTTGGTGTTCTCCCCTCAGCTGATGCACCTTATGAGTTTATTCCATAAATTAGCCATTCTTTTTCCTTACCCAAAGCTCATGTATCATTGTTTTGATCGTTAGTTACTGAGTTCGTCTTGTGTGAAGCCTTATTTCGTTGATAGTGGCTGTCGTGGATATTTCTTTTGCGTACTCTCATGCTTATTGCCTTGATAGCGTTTATCCGTTGATGGCCAGCGACAAGTTCTCTAGTGAGTAGTCGGCCGATCAAAATGACACGCGAGTCAAATGTTACGACAGAACAAAATGACCCGCAAGTCAAGAGAGGAGACACATAATCTGAAGAGGAAAAAAAAAATCGCCTAATTGGGCAAATAAATCATCGCAGTGAAGCCAGTTCGTCCTCCAAGCAAACACGCAGCAGCGTCGGGGAAGTTGCTGATCTAATTACGCAATGTTAACATCGTAAAGGAACGAACAGAGTCAACAACATTCTGGCATTCAAATTCATTCCACCATTCTCCGACCAGCCACTGCGAGCTGACCGGAAAATGAACTGGTAAGTGAAACAACTTATAGAAAACACTCTTGGATAAATAGTTTCATTTAACAGTTCATGATCTGATTCATGCTATCTTAACATTGAAAAGGAACTAACAGAATGGACAGCATTCTGGAATTCAAATTCATTCCACCATTCTCTAATGATCCAAAGATGAACCGGCAGATGAAACCATTTATTGAAAACCCTCGCAGATATCAGCAAGGCTATGAGAGAACACGGCGGAAAGGGCTGTATGCCAGCGAGTTGCCATAACCTGTGAAGGAGATGGTGGCTGGGCTGCGTGCTTGACGGAGGTGATGGCAGTCCCTTGGAGATGGAAGAAGGCGAAGGGACCCGTGATTTCAGTACCGGGGTTCCAAATGGTGCGTCACATCCCATCGCCATGGCTATGGTCGCAAAGCTATTAGGCTGCGAGTCTTGCTGGGTCGTTTTCGTAACACAGATGAGGATGCATGATCAACTCGGAGATTGGAGATGAGTTCCGAAGCAGGCTGGGGTTTGCAAAAGAGGCAGTTCAAGCTATTTTGTGGATTGAATCTCAATAACGCCTGGACAACATGAACCAAAGGAAATGACTTCAAAAGTCAATGGAAACTCCACTGTACTTGAGATAATCTTTTGGAGGAGAGTCTCTTCGAGAGGCATGTTTACCAAAAAGAACTCTTTGAGGTTGCGGTGGGATCATCATCCCATCTCAAGCTTGTCTTACGGCATATCCAACGGTGAGCTGCTTTGGTCAAAGTGTGATGAGCAAGAACTGACAGAACACTTTAGGCTTGAACTCTAGTTCTGATGTGGTTCGGTTCGCATGCTGAGGGATCTAATTTAGCATGAATTAGATGCAGCAAGAAAGGTAGCAACATAAAATTGGAATAAACACAAAGTACGTTCTTTACTTTAGTTGGTTTCTACTCACTAATAGCCGGAAGAATTTGCTATTACTCTGGTGGTAACACCAAATGAATTGTCGTGTTCATTGTAGGGAAAAAACCACATAAAAAAAAAAAAATCTCAAATATTGTCCACTGTGACATATATACCCTAAAATATAATTTATAAGTTTTTATTGGGGAAAAGTGCCAAAAAAGTCCTAAACCTTTTGGCTTTGTGCCGATTTAGTCCTAAACCTTTTTTTAGTGCCAATTTAGTCCTAAACCTTTTTTACGTTGTGCCAATTCAGTCATTTCTGGTCAATTTTGGCCAGATTTTGCCGATGGTGCTGCCGGCCGACCGACGTGGCCTAATCGGCGCGACGTGTACAACTTTTAATAATATTTTAATATTTTAATATTTTATTTTCTCTTCTTATTTTTATTTTTTTATTTTTCTTTTTTTCTTCTCATCTTCTTCCTCCAGCCGATTGCCGGAACTCGACGGCGGCCGAGGCGACGATCGGCGAGGTCGACCTCACCGGCCACCTCACCAGTGGCTGCGAGGCTCGCCCTCGCGGCCGGGTGGCGAGGCTCGCCCTCACCGGATTTGGTGAGGGTCGAGCCTCGCCCATGGCCGGTGAGGGCGAGCCCCGCCAGCTCGGTGCGAGGCCAGCTACCTTGGAGAACCCGGGAATCACAAAACCCCCACCCCGACGGATTGCCGCCGCGGAAGAAACAGGGCGAAAATCTAGGGCTGAAGCCGCACGACTGAAGACACCCCGAGCTCCTGTAAACCCTAGAGACGACAACGACGATGACGACGAGCGGAGGAGGGAGGAAATTTCTAGGGCGAGATTGGGATAAGAGAATGGAGCCAGGGAGGAGTCCGGCTGGCCTCGCGCCCGGCTGGCGGGGCTCGCCCTCGCCGGCCATGGGCGAGGCTCGACCCTCGCCACCTGGCTGCAAGGGTGGCCTCGCGCCGGGCGGGCGAGGCTTGCCCTCGTCAGCCATGGGCAAGGCTCGATCCTCGCCGGATCCGGCGGCGAGCCTCGCCCGCCAGCGTGAGGCCGCCCTCGTGGCCCTTTGGTGAGGTGGTCGGTGAGGTTGACCTCGCGCCCATCGCCTCGGCCGGTTGCCGAGCTCCGGCTGACCGGGCTGGAGGAAGAAGATGAGAAGAAAAAAGAAAAAGAATAAAGAAAAGAATAAAAATAAAAATAAAAAGAGAAAAAATAAAAAAAAATTCAAAAATATAAAAATATTATTAAAAGTTGTACATGTCGCGCCGATCGGGCCACGTCGGCCCGGAAGTCAGTTAGTAAAATCTGGCCAAAATTGGCCGGAAAGGACTGAATTGGCACAACGTAAAAATGTTTAGGACTAAATCGGCATCCAAAAAATGTTTAGGACTAAATCGGCACAAAGCCAAAAGGTTTAAGACTTTTTTGGCACTATTCTCGTTTTTCTTGAGTGCTAATATATTCAAGCTGTAATTTTTCTTGTACACACATAAATTACTCAGAATTTTGAACGCCATGGAGCTGATTTAATATCTCATGTGGAGGCGAAATTCTGCTCATTTATGATTCCATATGGACAACTTACTACGACCCAACTGTTGCTAAGACTCTTTTGATTTTATCCTTGGTGTTGTATACGAAGTACAACAACTAGTCTTTTCAAGGGTTGTCTTGATGTATACGAGTTTTGAAAGCTCTCATTTTCCAATCTAGATCTAGATACGGAAGCTCTTCTCTCCCAATCTAGATTTAGATATGGGAGTTCCTTAGAAGCATTTCCATGCTCTAAGGGTGCGTTTGGGAAGACTTTTAGGGAAAGTCCTTGAGAAAATGCAAAGATCTTTGAGTCAAAGATGTTTTTCAAAATGCAAAGTGTGTTTGGTAAATTTATTTGTGAAAGTCAATTGTGAAGTATACTTGTGCAAAATAGTGTTTGGGTAAATTAAATTTGTAAAATGCTTTTATTATTAAACAAAAGGAAAGTTGGCTGGTCAAGGCTTCGCCGGTGACCGCCGGCCAAGGCTTCGCCGGTTACCGCCGGCCGGGCTTTGCGTTGGCGAAGGGTAGGCGATCCGGCGGGTCGCGCGACCCTCGCTGCGCCGTCGCGCAACCCACCGCGCCGCAAAGGTCACCCCGAGGTTGCGGAGGATGCAGGTCGCGGCGAGGTCTGGGTCGCTGGGTCGCGCGACCTCCGGCGACCTCCGCGACCCAGATCCGGGTCGCGGCGAGGTCGTGGGTCGCCGGAGGTCGCGGCGACAGACCTCGCCGCGACCGGGCGACGTCCGCGACCCAGATCTGGGTCGCGGAGGTCGCCGGAGGTCGCGGCAACCGACCTCGCCGTGACCTAGGCAACCGACGCGACCGGATCTGGGTCGCACGCCTGATCGGCGACGGTCGGCGGGGTGCGGCGACGGTTGCCGGCCTCTCTCCAACCCGTTGCCGACCCATCGCCACCTCGCCGGCCGAGTCGCCACCTCGCCCGCCGACATCCGAGAATTCTCGACGAGAGGAAGATTGAACAGTGCGATGAACAGTAGAGAGGGAAACAAATGCAAAGCCAAAGCTGAAAGCCCAAGGCACCCCAAGGGCTGCCTTGGGCTTTCAGCCTTCAGGAGGCTGGCTTTGGCTCAATGGGGCTTCTAAAATTTTTGCCAAACACCTGATATTTGGCCAAAAGGCCTTTAGGTGTCTAAAGACACTTGGGAAAGCTGTTCCCAAACGCAGCCTAAGAGCTTGTTTGACCTGTTTTTGATGTCTTCACACAGTGATGATGTTGAGAACGTTGGACTTGGACGTGCACCGCCTATTGGACAAGCCATAGTTTTTGTAGAAGGCAATTACTGTGATGTCTGGAAATTCCTAATTAAATTAATAATATGAAGGAAATGGATGTGATAAATGTCACGAGTGAAAATTAGATGGATTATTAACATGGTAGTAGCGGAAGGCTCGAAATGTATTATATGTGCCTGTAGTTTATGGAAAGTGATTCCATTAGGGTTAAATTAACGAATATTTATTTTTGGGTTGATTATCTATAGTGGCTTTGAGGCATGTAGTGCCACATCGGTTGTTAATGGAGATTAATACGCTCCGAGTTTACGTATTGCATAAGAGACAGATTAAAAATTTACTGAGTTGAGTCCCTCATTGTGCCTAGTAGATTTTGTTGAACTTTTGATAGGTTCGAAAGATTTTTGTGACTTATTGATGCTTCAAACGAACATTGTTTTCCTTGTTTACATACTGACTTACTTGATATCTTAGCAATTTATCGAGATATCTACTTTTGAACCATAAAGTTTAGCCCAATGTCACCCTTGGATTTATGCACCTCTCTCTTATCCACCACCAAGTATTTTAATTCAAGTAATCATTACTTTTAACTCAGGCACATGTTCTCATCCCTTTGTAACTCATGTGAGTTTCTAAGTACATTCCCCGTGGTCTTGAAATTTCACCTCCAAAAATGCTTGGAGTCTTCAATTTCTCTTTCTCAACTTTCATCCTCCAAATCTTTCAAGTAGAAGCAAGAGTTCCACTATTGTGTTGAGTGAAGCTTTCTAAAATATTATTTTATGAGTTCCCAAGGTGAATTATTGCATCTTCTCTTCAAAGTTAATGGTTATTAATTTACGTTCTTGATTATTTTGCTTTCAAAGTATCTAAATATTTGATTTGCGCAAGCCATTTTCATGATAAGTGAAAACCCTTGGGACTAAGTTAGAATGATCTCCTTAGCACTGTTAACTTAGTTGTTTGATGGTTGTTAATTTTAGTTTGAACTTTGATATTAAGTGTGAGAAAGTTCTAATAGTTGTGTGTTGATCGTTGCGTTTGTTTGATTTGAATCGTTAAGTTTCTACGTACCAAGGTTATGATTAATCAACTTACATGAGATTTGGTTTTATAAAAAGTGGAGAGGGTGAGATTAAACTAGAAAATGACATTTTGTAATTTGGCTAAGTAATTGATATACTAGCTGAGCGTTACCCATTATTCACGTTGTCCATTAATTGAGTTGTCAATGCTCACATTGTTGATTGTTTGAGTTGTCAATGTTTGCGTTAAGTGGTCAATGCTCAAGTTGTTGAACATTTGAGTTGTCAATGTTCACATTGCTGATTTTTTTGACAATGTTATCATTTGCTTGTTTGAGAAATGAAAAGAGATATCTCATTATCATCACTTGCGTATGTGATCATCGAAAGTACAAGATAATTATATTTCAAAAGTAAATTGCATGAAAAGATTTTATGTGTAAGATGTCAATTCTTGGAATGACCGTTGATTTCGTTGTTGATGCAAAGAAGATCATATGACCATAATATTATCATGGGCATTGTTGCTATGCGAGTAAATATAGAAAGCATGATGAAAAGTTATATCCATTGTTCACGCATTAATAGCAACAATGCCCCAAAGTTAGGATGCCTTGTAGAGTTAAGATACCTTAGAGTGGAGATACCCTATAGAGTCAGGAGGTCTCATAGTTGAGATGCCCTAGGTGTGACATCCCCCTCTTTTGTCTTCTTCCTCTCTCTCTCTCTCTCTCTCCTCTTTCTCCTCTCCCCCACGTGATTTCTCTTCCCCCTCCCCCTTTTGCCATCCATCCCCCTTTCCCCTTTCTTTCTCTCTCTGTCTCTCTCCTCTTTCTCCTCTCCCCCTTGTGATTTCTCTTCCCCCTTTTGCCATCCATCCCCCTTTCCCCTTTCTCTCTCTCTCTCTCTCTCTCCTCCCTCACGCTATCTTCTGCAGACCCCCTTTTTTGTCTATTCTTCTTTCTCCCTCTCTTCCTCTCTCTTCTTTTCCCCCTCTCTGGGCCAAACCCACCTCTTTTCTTCTTCTTCTTCTTCTTCTGGCCGGTTTCCACTACACCCACCAGCACCACCGCCACCCCATGCCTTACTCACCATCACCATCATCATCTCCACCTCTTGGCCGCCGAACCACCACCACTCACCACTTGTCCGTCGAGCCCGATGAGCCGTCGCACTGTCCGTGTCACCGCTCGCTCGTCGCCGCAAGCCACCGCCCCGCCCACGTCCTTCATGCCGTTCGCCGTGCTGTCACCGCCATCTGCAAGCCACTCGCTCGCCGCCACGAGCCACCCCCAAGCCAAGCCCTCCCCCCCTTGGTTGTGGGTTTGAGGAGTCGCCAATGCCGCCGTCTTTGCCATGCTATTCATGCCACCATTGGTGCCGTGAGACTCGTGTCTTCGTCGCCGTCGCACCACCGTCACCATGAGCTTGCCGTCACTGGAAATCGTTGAGTTAACATGCTAATCGTGGATTAGGGCGTTAATTGTGTTTAGGGGGTGATTAATTTAATATTAATGGTGGTTAATATTAGTTAATATTGGTTTATTCTTAATTATCATTAAGGATAATTTAGATTGTTTTAATTACGATTAGTTTAAGTAATTATGATTAGATTAATTAATCGTTGTTAGATTAATTAATTGAGATTAATTTAATTAATCGCTATTTATTTAATTAATCGTATTTTATTTATTTAATCATAATTATTTTAGTTAACGGCGATTAATTTTAATTAAACATAGTTAGGCTAATCAATCGAGTTTAGCCTAATTAATTACAATTAGCATAATTAATCGCGATTAGTGTAATTTAATGACAACTTAGCCGTTAAGTAGAATTTTATGCTCGTTCTATTGGATGAATTTATACTTGATTATGATCGTTTGAGCATGTAATGCTATGATGTTTGATTGCTCATATCATGTATTTTAAATGCTATTTTTCAAATATGGTTTATTGGTAAGAAAATAGCAAACTTTGAAGTGTCATGTTTGGACGTCGTATTTTATGTAATAAAAGGGGCAATGATGTTTTAAAATGAAAGTGTACAAAGTTTGATGGGTTGATTTTAAATACGTGACCACGTGCGATTATTTTACCAGGATTTTAAAGGTAAAGATTTTCTGAGATTTTGTTATTTAATCACAAACTCTTTTACACAAGGCTAATTGATGGAAGATAAAAATTGACTTGAGTGTTGGCGTGCTTGTGGTCATTTAATTGAACCCATCACCCAACGAGAGTTTGAGGATGATGCCCAATGTTTATTGGATACCCGGCGGGGGTCCGAATGCCGAGTTGCGGTTGAAGCCGGACCGATGTTCCTTTATGGAATGCCGTCTAGGTGGGGGTTCTAGAAAATATCGTGCCCGATGGGGGTGGGACGATGCCCGGTCATGTCGGAAGACCACCAACTTGTGTGTTGGCTGTGGGCCGATAGGTCGTAATAATTGGAACACGTATGAATAATTGTGAAGTATTGCATTTGATTATGGGGTAAAACTGTTAGGCATGATATGAGACGTGCCAAAATAGGTTTTACCTTATAATCGGGACCCGTGTGGATGCTTAGTGCATGAGAGTGATGTATTATGATTATTGATTATGCTTATTGTATTGAAAATGGCATATGTAACGTACTAATATGCAGGGGCGTGCCAAGGTGAGGTAAGATTGTACGCCATTGCATGTTTAGGTTGCCTTTGAGACGAATTTGCATCCTAATTGAGATTTAGGAAGTTGGCTCGCTGAGATTTTATCTCATCCCGTTGTTGTTAACCATTTTCAGGGTCGTAGCGTGGAGATCTGTTGAGTGCAAATGTGGTGGGCGTGAGATGCGACACTTTTTGGCTAGCCTTGCCGTTGGTGAAGCTAGAGTTAACCCTAACATTTTTGACCCATTTTTGCTCATAGGTCGTGTATGAGTTGTATTTTGTTGTAGGCATGTAAATGTTAAACTCCTTGGGTTAACAAGTGAATAAATAAATGTGCGGTTTTTGAAAATCATTTGTTGTGTTTTATTATCCCTATTATTTGTTTATTGACTGAGTGTTTATTTAAGTCGCTTCCGCATGCATTTAATCGAAAGATAAAAAGAATGGGTCAGAGACACGTCCTAGGACATCGCAATTTAATCGACCGCTGAGGGATGTTCGCGTGCTTGGGGTTCGGGGCATGACATCTCCATTTAAGTGGTATCAAAGTATGGTTTAGGTCTGGAGTGATAAAATGTGATGGGTTTTTGGATAGTTAGCTAGGAAAAATATTTTTTTCCTTACTCTTATGCTTGTGATTGATTGATTGTTTTGTGCAAGTTGCTCAGATTTCTAATTCCTTGATGGAGTTGGAAAGCGGGTTTTTGTAAAGACCCTGAGAGATGAGCGATTCTCAGCAGAGAGCCCCTCGGAGAAGGACCATAGCGACTTTGATAGGTGTCGGGGGAAGGGCACCAACTCGAGCTAGTGCTAGAGAAAGGGCACCGAGATGGGCTGGTGCTAGAGGGAGAGCACCAGTGTAGGCGAGTTCCAGAGGGAGGACACCGGTTGATCATAGAGTAGACGAGATCCTACAAGCCCTAGAGACCTTAGGGAACATGGTTGGGCAGCAAGCTCATAATCAAGCTACTGCCGTTACCGCCATCGCCACTACTGCCGCCAATGCTACTGCTGCTATCGCTGCTGCATTTGTTGAAGTCCCACCTGGAAATGGGAATGGTGAGCGGCCTATGCACAAGCTGGTGGAGTAGTTTCTAGGACTAAAGCCGCCAAAGTTTACTAGAGTAGGTGACCACAAGCTGCAATCATTTGGGTTTGAGAGTTGGAAAATGCTTTTACACTACTGAGATGCTCAGAGGAGAACAAGGTGACCTTGGTCATATATCAGCTACAAGGTAACGCAAGCACGTGGTGGGAGGTCATTGAAGGAAGAGTGTTTCCCGAGGGTATGGTCCTAGAGTAGGATGCTTTTGTCGAAGTGTTTTACGGGAAATATTTCTTGGACTGTGCTTGAGAATAAAATATGGCTAAGTTCCAGCGCCTCTGCCAGAACCAGATGACTGTAGATCATTATGAGGCAAAGTTCGTCGAGCTGTCAAAGTACGCATCGAGGTTGATTGAGGACTCAGTGGACAGAGCAAGTAGGTTCAGAAATGGCCTGAAGCCAGAGATTAAGGACCTGATGGTGCCACTGAATCTCAAGGATTATGATGAACTATATGAGAGGGCCCAGCTGATTGAGAGGAATCTAAATGAGCAAGAAACCACATCTAGGTCGCAGTCTGTGCCCAACAGAGATAACAATCGATTTAGGAAGAGGCCAATGACTGGAGGAAAGTATCCCATCCCTCTAAACCGAAAGGGTGTAATTGGAAAGCCGGCATCTAACTCAAATGGTGTGTGCTGATTCTGTGTAAGGAAACATGGATCTACTCTATATCCTGCTAGAATGGGAGATTGCTATAGATGTGGTTAGCACGGTCATTAGGTGAAGAACTGCCTACAGAGACCCATGGGAGCACAGGCACCGCTATCGCAAATAGGACAAGCAATAGGGAATGCATCGCAAAACACACAACAAGGCATCTTGAGTAGGCCTCCAGTGTAAGGAAGGGTGTATGCTGTCACTCGAAGGGAGGTAGAGGACTTGCAAAACATGGTTGCAAGTACAGTCTCGTTGAACGACCATGCTGCTTATGTTTTATTTGATCGTGGAGCTATGCATTCATTTATTGCTGAGTAGTTTGTTAAGTTAGTAGGGTTAAGTCCAAAACCATTGAAAGCGGTCATTAGTATATCCACCTCATTAAGGGATAGAGTGTTGTCTACGATAGAGTGTCCTGGTATAATAGACTTGATTGTGCTGGCGATGTTTGATTTCGATGTTATTATTGGTATGGATTGGCTCACCAATCAACGAGCTACCATGGACCGTTGTCGCAAAACGATTCAGTTTAACCCGTTAGCAGGTGGAAGTTTTGAGTTTGTTGGAAATTAATGAGGACCCTCGATTACTTTAATTTCGTCACTTAAGGCAACCCGATTGTTGGATATGGGTTGCCAAGGTTATTTGGCAACCGTAGTTGATACATCAGTTGAGGAGTCAAGGATGGAGGACATTGTCGTAATGTGGGAATTTTCTAATGTTTTTCTTGAGGAGTTGCCTAGTTTGCCCCCAAAAAGGGAGATAGAGTTCATAATTGAGTTGGCCCCTAGGACAAAGTCAATTTCTAAGGCTCCCTACCATATGGCAATATCAGAATTAAAAGAGTTAAAGGTTCAAATGTAGGAGTTGTTGGACAAAAGATTTATTCATCCTAGTGCATCACCTTGGAGAGCGCTAGTTCCGTTTGTAAGGAAGAATGACGGTTCATTGTGTCTTTGCATTAACTATTGGCAACTCAATCAAGTGACGATCAAGAACAATTATTCGTTGCCAAGGATCGATGATTTATTTGATCAGCTACAGGGAGCTTCGATATTTTCCAAGATTGACCTAAGGACCGGTTACCATTAGCTGAGGATTAAGAATGAGGATATACCGAAAACGGCTTTTCATACGTGTTACGATCATTATGAATTCACCATAATGCCATTTGGTTTTACTAATGCCCAACTGCTTTCATGGATTTGATGAATCAAGTGTTCAAGGAGTACCTAGACCAGTTCGTGATCGTATTCATCGATGACATCTTGGTGTATTCGAAGAGTTCCGAGGAGCATTGTTGACACCTAAATTTTAACTTTTTTTATTTTTTATTTTATTTTTTTATTAGGGTAACAATGATATTTAACTTATCTCTTAAAAAAGGTTGTTAAAAAATATTTTGTGAAAGAATGAGATTTTGAAGGATTTTCGGATAACGAATTCATATCAAAAGTTAAGTGAATTATCTTTAAAAAAATCTCCATGAAGAATTTGGGGGTTATTTTCTTGTTGAGCGCATCTCTCCGTTTGAAGGATAATCCTTAGCAATTAGGTCAATATATGCAAATCTTCGTACGTAGAATAAACTGGGGTTTTCTCTCTATAAATAGGGGGGCTTCTCTTCGTTGAAGGGGGAGACAAAAAAAAATTCAGAAAAAGAAAGAGAGAGAGGGGGCCGTCCGTCGGATCTTTGAGAGAAAGAGAAGAAAGTCTCCTGCAGAAAGTACACAGGGAGTAGGGGGAGAGTGACGTGAGAGAGGGGGAGAGAGAAAATAAGTCAAAAAGTGAAAAGAGAGGAGAAGGAAGAAGGGTTTCGGTTCTTTAGGAATAGAAAGTTAGAAAAGGGGCAGAGAGAGAGAGAGAGGGATGATGTGAGTAGACTCTCCGGGAACCCCTTGTTGCCGATTGCCACTCGCCGACTCCTTGCCCTCGCCACTCGACGACCCCGACGCTGTTTTTGGTCTGCTCGTCGCCCACCGCCTCTGCCGTCGCCGATCTGCAGCATCCGTGAAGCCCGATGCCAAAGTCGTTCCTGCCCCGTTCTACCACTCGTCTGCAACTATTAGGTGTCGCTCGCCACCGCATCGGAGTCTCGAGTTCCCCTTTTGCTGGATCGGCCGCCCGCGTTAGCTCTCCATTGAGCCGGTTTGCCCTTTGCTGCAGCCCGCTGTGTCGCCGGCCTATCCGCCCGCATCCCTTGTGTTCGTTGCGCTTTGCCCGCGACACAACCGCGCCACTGCACCCCTGTGCCGATCTCGCCACTCTTGCAGTCGATTCGACCACCGTGACCACAATCCAGTGACCCGACGCCGCTGCCGAGCTGCTCCCCCGCTCGGCGGCCCGACGCCCTTCCTCCGAGTGATGTTCCTACAAAGTAGCTCTCTGTTTTTTTTTTTTTTTTTTTTTTTTTTTGCATCGATCCTTTGACCCAGGCAATAGCCCCGCTTGCTGTTGTTTTTCCTCGTTGCGTGTCGATCAGTCCTCGCCGAGCTTAGACGCCCACCGCCACCCCTCATTAGAGGCGGTGACCAGCCGCACGAACACAAGCCGTGCTTGGGAAGAAAAAGAAGAAAGGAGAAAACAAAAAGAAAAAAAGAAAATGAAATTAGGTAGTTTTATTTTTTTTTTTCTATTAACTTTATTTTATCTATTTCTTTTAAGTTTAGTTGTTGTTGTGGAAATTTGAAGTGATCTTCATTTCATGAATTTTATAGGCATTATCCATAGGGATTTTCCCTAAGATTATTGTAATTATTAATTTGATCCGTAAGATGTCGAGTCATTTTTTTAATTATATTAATTCTTGGGAGTTTGTTGATAGTATCTTAATTGCTGAATCAATATAATTATTAATTTGATCCGTAAGACTTTGGATCAAATTTTTAATTATTTTGAACTTCTTGTTGTGACGTTCGGGGTTATATTAATCGTTAATTTGACCTGTGAAATAACAGGTTATTTTTTCAATTATTTTAATTCTTTATTTGATTGAATGTCCTGATTAGTTTAAATACAATGTTTATTTGATAATTTTTTGTTTTGGAAAAACACTAAAAATATCCAAAAAATATTTGAATTAGGATTCAGTTTGTTTTGGAATATTTCTTGTTATCTTGCATATCTAGGATAGGGATTTCAGTTCGAAAAATATAAAAACAAAAAACAAAAAAATGCATTCATTTAGGATTTTAGTTTTTGTTTGATTTAGGTTGCATGTTTAATTACATGGCAATTTTAAATTTCGAATTTTATAAAAAAAATATCATGCATATGTCATGTAGAATTAGGGCATGCTCCGCATGTCATTGCATATTAGATAAATTGCATGTTAGATTAAGATAATATCTTAGTTTAAATTAGGATTTAATGTGACTTAATCCTTAGTTTAAATTAGATAGAACTTTAATCTAGCTAGATCATTTTTGCATTTTTAAAGATAGAAATATCAAATGCGGGTCATCTAGTTTTTATTAGGTTTATTTAATTAGAACTTCCTCGTCATTAGACCAAGTCATTTAATAAATGTCGCATGACATATAATTCGCATACTAAATTGTATGCTGCATGTCATTTTAGTTTCAATAATTTTGTATGTCATTGCATCGCATTGCATGTCTTAGAATTAGGTCATTTAGATCGCATTTAATTATTGCATTTCTTCATGTCATATAGTTTAGGCCATGTTGCCATGTCATATTAGATTATTAGCATGCATCGCATGATTCTCATTAAATAAATGAAAACAAAAAAAATTAAAATTGTGTGTTAATTAGAAATCATATCTAGGATTGTTGATGTGAATTCTGATTTAACAATGCAGATGCTTTCGTTGCTTCGAAATATGTTTTGCATTATTTAATTACTTTCTTGAGTGTTAAATTGATGTATGCGTATATGTATGATCACCTCACATGTTAGGAAGTTAAATTAAAATCAATTCAATTGCCAAACATTTTTTTGAAAATGAAATAGAAAGGTACCGAAAGGGCACTAGGATAGTCTAGTGTAACCAAGTCCCTGAACTCATAAATCTCTGGTTCGTAGGAGTAAAGTAAATCTCCTGTTACTTTACTTGGGTTTCTAATCGACCCACCAAAAATAGATTAGTGGCGACTCCTTATTGAAAATCATTTGCATGTTAAGAATTCAAACCTAAGTCGCGAATTGGTATGGGCTTGTGAGAGCCTGGGCTAAACTTATAGACTTAGTAATCCATTAACCTAGTTTTAGGTGGTGAATCCAAAAAATTGGGTCGCGACAAGCATGAACAACACTTAAGATAAGTGTTGTAGACTCTGCGGGAACACGAGCTATACGCTAAGTTCAGTAAGTGTGAGTTTTGGCTAACTAGTGTAGTTTTCTTAGGTCACGTGATTTCCAGCGAAAGGATTTTCGTGGACCTGACCAAGATTGAAGCTATTATGAACTGGTAGAGACCAACAACAGTGACGAAGATCCGAAGTTTCTTGGGATTGGCAGGTTATTACGGACGGTTTGTGGAAAGATTTTCTGCGATAGCCATGCCCTTGACACGATTACTAAAGAAAGAAGAGAAGTTTGAATGGATGGATAAGTGTGAGCGTAGTTTCCAAGAGCTTAAGCATAAGTTAACTACCACGCTCGTGTTGACAGTTCCATCTAATATTGGAGGATATGAAATTTATAGCGATGCGTCGCATAAAGGATTAGGCTGCGTTTTAATGCAACATGGGAGAATTGTTGCATACACGTCCATTTAGCTGAGGTCTCATGAGTTGAATTATCCGACGCATGACTTGAAACTGGCAGTGATCATATTTGCCTTAAAGATTTGGAGGCATTACTTATGCGGAGAAAAGTTCCAGATTTTTACGAACCATCAAAGCCTGAAGTATTTGTTCTTTCAAAAGGAGCTGAACATGAGGTAGCATTGTTGGATGGAGCTTCTTAAGGACTACGACTGCGACATCTTGTATCATCCTGGAAAGGCCAATAAGGTCACGGATGCGTTCAGTCGGAAGTCATCGATTGCACAGATGATGGTTCGGGAGTAGATTCTACTCAAAGGAGTTTGAGATTCGGATTTCAAATTTGAGGTATGCCACCCTTCAAGTCTTATGGCTACCCTCAGAATTGAACCGGAAGTGCAGGTGAAGATTAAAATGTTGCAGTTGACAAACCCTGAAATTCATAAAGTTCTACAAGAGAATGTAGAAAAGAGGAAAGCTGATTTTCAAGTTACTGAGAACGGACTACTAAAATTTCGTGGACGATTGTGCGTGCCCAACAATATGGAGCTTAAAGAAGAAATTTTGTCAGAAGCTCATCGTAGTCATTATAGTATTTATCCGAGCAGCATAAAGATGTATAAGAATTTGCACCACTACCCTTGGTAGAATGGTATAAAGGCAGATATCGCTAAGCATGTCGCCAAGTGTTTGACGTGCCAACAAGTAAAGGCACAACATTGCAAACCTGGTGGACTTTTGCAACTCCTAGAGATTCCCGAGTGGAAATGGAAACATATCACAATGAATTTTGTGATGGGATTGCTGACGAATCAGCAAGGTAATGATTTCATCTGGGTTGTGGTTGATAGGTTGACAAAGTCAGTGTACTTCATCGCCGTATGAAAGGACTTTGCATTAGACATATATGCTGAATTGTACATGCGACAGATAGTTTGTCTTCATGGAGTGCCAATGACGATCACGTCAGATCGAGACCCAAAGTTTACGACAGCTTTTTGGAAAAGTTTACAAATTGCCTTGGAAATGAAGTTGCAGTACAACACGGTCTATCATCTGCAGACGGATGACTAGTCTAAGAGGACCATTCAGATGCTCGAGGATATGATGCGAGCTTACGTGTTGGATTTCAAAGGAAGTCGGGAGGGACAGCTTCATCCGGTTGAGTTCGCCTACAACAATAGCTATAAACAAAGCATCAAGATGGCACCATTTGAGCATTATATGGCAAGGCGTGCAGAACTCATGTCTGTTGGGATGAAGTTGAAGAGCGTAAGATTACGAGCCAGAGTTGGTTTAGTAGTCAATGGACGCCGTCAAAGTCATTCGAGAAAAGCATAAGACCGCCCAGAGCCATCAAAAAAGCTATGCAGATACACGTGAGTATGTCTTTGAAGTTCCAATTAGGTGAACACGTATTCCTCAAAGTGTCACCAACGAGAGGTACTTCGCGTTTTGGCAAGAAAGGGAAGTTGATTTTGAGGTACATTGGTCCCTCCAAGATTTTGGAGAGATTTTGGAGTGGATTGGGACTTTGCTGATGGGTGAAGATCATCTAATCCCACCCTTGAATCTCCATCGTCTCTTCACTGATCCGGCACTAGCACATATCTGTTTTCATCTTTTTGTGCCACACACGATAATACCAACGCAATCCCATCAGAATGCATTTCATCAATCTAGTACATATACTAAATTGAATTAGAGCCTTGGTGAGATCCATACAGAATCACATGAGATCGATCATATTTAATATCAAAGATTCGGTTTAGCATATATACAACTATGAGGAGGCCAAGGATGGCGGGTATGGCCGGGGAAGATAAAGCGGGCGATGATGAGCTCACCGGGTCGGACAGCCGGCGGCCACAGCACGGTGAAGCCGGATCGGACCATGGCGGCCTTGGTGATGGTGAAGCCGGATTGGACTATAGCAGCCCTGGTGACGGTAACGCCGTACCACTGATAGCACGGGGCGACACGGCGTGGGAGACACTCATTTGGAATTTTTGTGTTGTGTGTTGGTTTTTTTGTAAGTATTTATGGGTGAAGTTGTGTTGGGACACGGGAATTTGAAGGAGGAGAATCTCGCGAGAAATGGGTCCTCGGCGAATGAGACGTCTGACGACTCAAATGAGGACGTCTCATTCGTCACCGAGGAAACTGCAGTATCCACTTATTAGGTCTTCGCACGGCTTTCGACCGGGAAGAGGTTTCCTCGTTGCATATTTCCACACAGCATTGGTTCCCTCCCATAAGTTACCTTTGTCGCCCGTCGGGTGTCGAGGTTCGTATTAGATCCTTGTCGATTGTATTGTTTATTTTGACAAAAATTCTATTATTCATGGACGGTTACCTAGGGTATAACCGTATTTCATCTCCAAAGAGGACGAGGGAAAAACAGCGTTCCCTTGCCCGGGTCTTTGTTGGGCGAACGCACTATTCTGCTGGCGAGGTCATGCCCTTCGATCAAAATGAGACGTCCTCATTTCGACGTCCAATGAGGACAAGGACCCAATGTCCTGATGCCGGTGTTCGAATGGCACCAAATTGCATATTATTGCGCCTAGGCGTCATATGGGGGTCTTTAGACAAGGACTAACCCGTCTCGTGTTAAATATCACTGGTGATTCTGCTCGATGCTTCTTGAATTAACTCGGTACCCAAATAAAAGAAGTGACGTTGCCTCTTGCAGGTTGCTTCCGTAACCGGAGATGAGTTTTCGATGCACAATGGACTGAGAGATATGAGATGAGTTCTACAGCAAGCTGTGGATTGAAAAAGAGGGACTTCAAGCTATTTTGTGGAATGAATCTCAACTAGCCTTGGACAATATGAACCTAGCAGTTCGATAGCCAAATGAAGCCCTCCAGTGCTTGCGATGATCATTTCACGGAGAGTCTTTGTCAAAGGCATGCAGAATAAATTGCCCAGGTCGCAATAGCGTCATCGTCCATCTCAAGCATGAGCCAGTGATTTCCGTACTAGGGTTTCAAATGCTGCGTTGCATCCGGTCACCATGGCTAGAGTTACAAAACTAATTGGGTGTGAGCCTTGCTAGCTCGCTTTTATAATTGGTGATGAGTTTTGGAAACACGATCAACTAGTAGACTTAAGGAGCCTTAAGATGAGTTCTGAAGAAGGCCGTGGATTGCAAAAGAGGAACTTCAAGCTATTTTGTGGATTGAATTTCAAGAAGCTCTTAACATATGAGCCTAGTGATGTAGCTAGTATAATCACCTAGAGGGGGGTGAATAGGTGTAAAAACAGTTTCTCGAGATATCACAGCGATACTAGGCAAATGATAGAAAGATAGTACTCTTTTGATTAACAAAATGAATTACGATCAAAGTAAAGTAAAGAGTAAGGAAGAGAAGATTAAATACAGGGTTTATAGTGGTTCGGCTTATCCCAAGCCTACGTCCACTCTTCCGCACTAACAGCCTATCGGCTGGATTCCACTATAAACAAAAGATGTGTTACTGCACATTTCTTCCTTGATTCCACAGTGTAGATATTCTACTACACTTCCTCAAGGTCTCTCACGAATATAAACACTCTTTAGCGTACAAGTTTTCGCTCAAATGTATTGACTAAAAATAAGGAGTTTCAGACTTTGGAATTCTTCTATCGTGTACTTCTCAAACAACTAGAACGTCTTCCTTATATACTCCTTTATGCCATCATACCCATTGGCACTTACCAAAGGAATTCTTCAAATCTTCCCGTTGGACAGAATCAATTACGAAGATTATTTGAGCTATTAAAGGAACGTGTCGATAGCCCATCAATCATGTTCGCCCATACAATTAGGATCTCGGTTTCCATAAGTAGAACCTTCCATGAATATTTCGCCAATCATCGGATCCTTAATCTTCAAATCAATTTCGATCAATCAAAGGATTCCATTACATCATATCCAACCAAGAGATCTTCTCCAGTCGATAAGGTCATATCCTTAATGAAACATCAAGTTCTGGATAGCCTTTTTTCAACGGATTAGAAACTGCCAATAAGAATAGACTTTGAGTCTTGAGTCTAGATGTCCGGAGGTCTTCAGACTTTAAGCAGCAGAGTCTTGCAAACCTTCGAGACTAGGCGATAGAAACGTTTTGTCAGCTTCAAAACACTTCAAGAAGATTTCTCCAACAATCTCCCCCTTTTTGATGGTGACAAAACTTTCCTGCAGATTTGGACAACTTTGACCTGCAAAACATTTCTCAAACACATATGCATATCTTATAAAGGTAAATGGCTAAATGAATAACACTAGAGTCTGTAACCACAGAAAATAGGTTAGTCTTGTATATGATAAAGCCATCCATAAGATATCAATAGCAGAATAATAGTCAAGTCCAAATTCAAATTCAATTCTCATCCAGACACAAAAATAAAGTCAAACAAAGTCAAACATCAAAACAATCTAATCCAAACGATTAAAAATTCAAAGTTTGATTCAAATGCATCTCTCCCCCTTTTTGTCGGCATTAAAAAGGTTGAGATGAAAATGGAATAAAGTCAAGATTGCTTGGGAACACGAACAAGCTGGAAATCTCTCATGGACTGAACGATCCCTTCCAGCCTTTTCAAGTCTTCTTTCAGTTTTGCAACCTCCTCACCCTTGGCATTGGCCTGAATCTGGACATAGAGGGCTTGGATCTGATCTTTCAATGAACCTGAAGAAGCTTGACCTACATTCTGCAAGTTCTGAACCTCGCATCCCGAGCATAAATTTGACCTCGCATTTCCAAGAGAATAACCATAATTCTGTGAAAATCAGCTGAGTTATCGGTCTGCGTACTGGCTTCGGTACGATCTGATGGAGTAAATGCAGACGATGACAGATCATAATCACGCAGATTTGGCGATGAAGCATCATGTTCTTCCTCAGGAAAATGAGATGCATGAATGTCTTCTGGGTCTGCTGGTGAGCGACTAACTCCCTCACTGTGAGTGGGATAAGAGGACATTCCTCTTTTCTCATGATCTCCCCCTCTTTCCATGCCTTCAGGTGGGGAAGAGTGTTTTTCATGCTCTCTTTCCTCTTGATTTTCTCTCTCTTCTTCTTCTTCAAACCTTTCCTCCTTAGCTTCTTTTTCTCCCGCTTCTTTCTTCTTCTTCTTTCTCTTGTCCTTCTCTCTCCTCTGCTTCTTTCTCCTATCTTTCCATTTGTTCTGGAACAGGACGACTTAGCTTCTTCAATGCTATAGCAGAAATGGTGATGTCATCATCATCATCTTCATCTTCAACAATAAGAGCTCTTCTTTTCTTGGATGGAACAACCATGGGCTCCTTCCCTTTTCTTTTTGCTGCAGAAGAGATTTGTTGAGATTTAACAGGAGTCTTCTTTTTGAATTTCTCCAACGCTTTGCTTAGTTCCTTCAGACGCATCTTCGTCACCATTTTCAGTCCTACCACCATATGATCACACGATCTAACACAGAGGATTTATGGAGGCTGAATATTCAGATGTCTGAATAACTTCGTCACAAGACCTGGATAAGGGAGTTGACCTCTGTCCTTCGCCACAGCTCTATACATGTGAAACATAACAGTGTGAGGAAGAGAAAACTTTTTACCATTAATGATGGCATACATCAACTTTGTCTCTGAACTTGAAACATCAGTCTTGGAAGTTGATTTCGGTCTGAGGCAATTGATCACAATTTTGTGAAGTAGAATGTTAAATGCACTCATCCTCAAGTAGGAAATCTTTTCCTCTGTTCTTCTATCTTTAACAAGCTCCAATGTTGCACGAGCAGTAGAAACATTGATCGGTTGGTATCTTCCTCTCTCAACTCCAATCACATCCGCCAGCATATCCACATCAACCACAAAGTCTTGATCTCGAACACTAAAGGATATTCTATTCGCATCCAAGAAACTAAGATTTGAATAGAAATATGCAGTTAATTGAGCATAGGCCTCTGTGGTGTCAAAGTAGAACTTTTCAAGTTGAAGACAACCGAACTTTTCCCTCAAGTTCACATTCACAGCATCCAGAAAATCAAAATCCACACTCCTAGGGTTTATCACCCAACGCTTCAGCAATTTTGAGTATGATTCCTTCTGTTCCTTTGATCTAAACAGATCTCCCATTTTTCCTCGAATTTTCGCTGCAACACCCATTCTTGGTTGAAATTGGTTGTACAATTTGTCATCATCATTTCCATCGACCGGATTAAGTCCCCCAACACGCGAATCACTAGGGATATTTGCAAGGGTTTCTTCTGCCACCCCTTTTGGAGCAATTCCTAAACTTTCCATTTTCCGCAAAAAAGATGTACTCATTCCCATATCCTTTGTCCTTAAGAAACTCATCAACGTAGTTCAATGGAGTACCAGTCTTCTTTAAAGCATGATAAAGCTTATAAATAAAAGAAGGCATTTGAATTCTTACAGGATCTGCGTCTTCAACGATTTCTTCTTCTTGTTGATGACCAGCACCCTGTGGACTAGATGGTGGAGAATGACGCTGCTGAGAATGTTGTGGGCTCCGTTGCTGATTAGGAGACTCCTCTTCTTCGGTGAGATCGAAGTGCGTAGGCGCCTCACTCATTCGCCGTGGTCCTCTGCTTGCAATTCTTGAAGACTTTCTTGAAGAAGACATCTTTCTCAATCTTTGAGAGATTCCTTGCTTGACTTTCCCAAGAAAGATGACAAATTTTTCGATGATTAAACAAGGGAAGAAAACAGGAATGGAAGATCGATGCTTTCTTAGGGTTTTTGGAGAGTAAAGCGAAGAAGAATCAACAGCGCATAACCGGTTAAAAAGATAGGTATACAGAACGTCATAAAGGAAAATAAAAGATGCATTTTCAAAATAACTGCCTTTTTCGAGAAAATAGTCATTTAAAAAATAACTTTTTTTTCGAAAAGGAAATGTTGCTATAATCACGTCAATTAAAGATAGCAATAAAACACGGTTGATAATCGTACCTTTTCAAGATGAGGTTCGAGAGAGAGAATAACTTACAGTCAAAGTCTTGTTTGTCTGAGTCTAAAAGTCTCTAGACTTTAACTTCTTCAAACCTTAAAATGTTGAGTTTGGAACGGATAATTTCAAATTGATTTTTCTCCAAAGGCTTTGTGAATATATCCGCTAGTTGGTTCTTTGAGTCAACAAACTGAATCGAAACTTCTCCATTTTGAACATGATCTCTTATGAAGTGATGTCGAATCTCTATATGCTTTGCTCTTGAGTGAAGAATTGGATTTTTAGTAAGATTGATTGCACTGGTATTGTCGCAGTTAATCTCCGTGCATGAATCTTTAATTCCAAAGTCTCTTAGCTATTGTTTTATCCACAGAATTTTTGAACAACAACTTCCGATAGCTACATACTCTGCTTCTGCTGTAGAAAAAGCTACTGTAGTTTGCTTCCTTGAAAACCAAGATACTGTCCTGTCTCCAAGTAGTTGACAGGTACCCGAGGTGCTCTTTCTATCAACTCTGCATCCAGCTAGATCTACGTTTGAGTATCCAAGAAGAGTAAAGTCTCCCCTTTTAGGATACCAAAGACCGATGCTTGAAGTTGAAGCAATGTATTTGATAATTTGCTTCGCAGCACTTAAATGAGATTCTTTAGGATCTGCTTGAAATCTGGCACAAATGCAAACACTAAACAAAATGTCAGATCTAGAAGCAATAAGATAAAGAAGTGATCCAATGATACTCCTGTATAGCTTCTGATCGACTTTCTTTCATCATTCATCTTTGTCTATCTTCAAGGAACTTGACATTGGTATTTCAACCTTTTTGCAATTGTTCAGTCCAAACTTTTTGACGAGATCATTAGCGTATTTTTCTTGATGAATAAAAGTTCCTTCCTTCAGTTGTTTCACTTGAAGCCCGAGAAAGAAGGTTAACTCACCCATTATGCTCATTTCAAATTCATCCTGCATAGTCTTAGAGAATTTCTTGCACAGACTTTCATTAGGAGATCCGAATATAATATCATTGACATATATTTGAACTAGTACAAAACTTTTGCTTTCTCTTTTGATAAATAGAGTAGTGTCTACTTTACCTTTCACAAAACCGTTTTGAATTAGAAACTTACTCAGCCTGTCGTACCAAGCTCGAGGTGCTTGTTTTAAACCATATAAGGCATTTTTGAGTCTGAATACTGAGTCTGGTTTCCTTGGGTCTTCAAACCCAGGTGGTTGTTCCACGTAGACTTCCTCATGGATGAATCCATTTAGGAAAGCACTTTTGACGTGCATTTGGAATAACCTAAAATTTTTATGACAAGCAAATGCAAGTAATAAACGAATTGCTTCTAACCTTGCTACTGGTGCGTAAGTCTCGTTATAGTCTATCCCTTCTTCTTGCGTATATCCTTTGGCCACGAGTCTTGCTTTATTTCTTATGACTTTCCCGTTTTCGTCCATCTTGTTCCTGAAAACCCATTTTGCACCAATAATAGATTTACCTTTTGGTTTAGGAGTTAACTCCCAAACATCATTAATGCTGAATTGCTTGAGTTCTTCTTGCATAGCTTCAATCCAGCTTTCATCAGTTAAAGCTTCTTCTATGCTTTTGGGTTCTATTTTAGAAATAAGAGCCATAGCACTAGACTCTTCGCGCCTTTTGGATCTTGTGCAAATTCCTTCATTGATGTCGCTAATAATAAGATCTTTGGGATGACTGGACTTATGTTTCCAGTTGCTGGTTAATTTGTCGATTGATGGTCACTTCCTTCACTTGAATCTTCAACGATCACTTGTTCTTTGGTCCTTCAAAATCTGATTTGTTTTCGAGATTTAGACTTTGTAGAGTGCGGAGAAGGTTCAGTCTCTTCAAGATGAGTCTGAATAGATTAATTTTGCATAGAATCTTGAAATTTGACATTCATTGATTCCTCCACAGATTGACTCTTCTTGTTATAAACTCTGTAGGCTTTGCTTGAGGTTGAATATCCAAGGAAGATGCCTTCATCTGATTTTTCTTCAAACCTGCCAATACGATCATTTGCATTTTTCAATATAAAACATTTGCATCCAAACACATGAAAATATGAAACAATAGGCTTCTTTTCTTTGAATAATTCATAGGGGGTTTTTTCTAAAATAGGCCTTAGAAAAACTCTATTGATAATATAACAAGCTGTAGAAACTGCTTTAACCCAAAATCGTGAAGAAATGTTGCTTTCAATTAAAAGAGTTCTAGCCATTTCTTGAAGCGATCTATTCTTTCTTTCCACAACTCCATTTTGCTTTGGAGTATATGGAGAAGAGAATACCTGCTGAAAACCAGATTTATCACAAAAGTTTGTAAAATCTTGATTTTCAAATTCACCTCTATGGTATGTTCTTATACTTGAAATAACATACCCTTTTTCATTTTGAACCTTTTTAGCAAATTTTTCAAAATAAGAGAATGTTTCAGACTTACTTGCTAGGAAATATACCCAAGTAAATCGTGAGTAGTCATCCATAATTACCAGGCAATATTTCTTACCTCCGATGCTCTGTGTTCTGGTTGGTCCAAAAAAATCCAAAATGCAGAAGCTGCAGTACACGATTAGTGGAAACTTGATTTATTGGTTTAAATGAATTTCTTACTTGTTTTCCCAATATGCACGGTGTACATAGATCGGCCTTTTGGTATGATAAATTGGGTAGACCACGAACAAGCTTCTTTGCTGAGATTTTGGCTATCTGTTTCATATTAATGTGCCTAAGCTTTCTGTGCCATAAGCTTGCTTCGTCTTGGATTGAGATTAGACATTGTGATTTATCTGGTTTCACATCCAAGAGGTAGATATTTCCATGTCTTCGACCATGAATAACTGAGTAGAGTCTTTACTAGTTCCTGTACATATTCCCTCTTGAAAGTAGATTTTGAAACCGGTATCGCACAGCTGACTGACACTGAGCAAATTGTAGTTGAGTCCTTCAACTAAAGAAACATTGCTTATTGTGAGGTTTCCAATCTTTACAGTTCCAAATCCCACTATTCTTCCTTTGTTATTTCCTCCTAATGAGACTTTTCCGCCATTCACTTGAACGAGCTTTATGAAGCACTTTGAATCTCCTGTCATATGTCTTGAGCATCCACTATCCAGATACCATTTTACCTTTTTCTTGATAGTGACATGCATTTAAAAAGAGACTCAAACTTTCTTTAGTACCCATATTTTCTTAGGTCCATTTGAGTTAGTATGAAATGCGGTTTTGCCCATACTTTCTTAACAGATTTCCAAACCATAGGATATTCTTTTTCAAAATGATCGCACTATTGCACTTTGAACATCGAGAGCATTGCATGCCTACGGGTTTTACAAAGATCTTTTAAAATGATTTTTGTAAGTATCTCTTGTCGGTCTTTGCTTAATTCTTTCTTTTACCTTTGGAAAGTCAATTAGAGGAATGGTTTCAGCAATCATTCCCAAACCAGATTTGTTGAAATAAGGTCTTTGAACAGAAAGAATTTTTTCCAGTTTTTCAGATCCTATAGAAAATTTTTAGAAATATTTGAGATATCATTTTTCAATAGAACATTTTCTTTCGAAAGATTATCTTCACTTTTTCTCGAGAAGAAACATTCATATCTAAACATTTCACTTTTTCTTTCAAAATATTTTCCTGTTGTTTTAGTGTAGAATTTTCTCTTTTGAGTTCGGAAATCCTTTTAAGAAACGTTTTAAGACTAAAACACAACTCGTCAATGTATTTAGAGACTTTAATAGGGATTTTGAAGTTACTTACCTCAAATTCAGCTTGTCGACTGGGTCTGTCTTGGAGTTTGAATCTGAATCTGATTGTGCTATTAGACATATATTGGCATAATCATCATCACTTTCTTCACACTCGTATCACTCCGGTTTCGCTTTAAGAGCTTTTCGATACTTTTCAGCTTTTCCTTTCTTCTTCCTCGAAGAGGACGGTTGGAGTACGATGTGTCCCTTTTCTTACATTCAAAGCAGACTACATCTTTGTTTGATTCATCATCCTCAACGAGACCTAGTGCATGTTGCTTTTGAAAACTTTTGTTTCTTTGGATTGAATCTTCTTCATTTTCTGTTTAGTTTTCTGAATCTTCTTATCATGAGAGCAAGCTCCTCATCATCCATATCGTCTTCAGAATCTGTAATGTCAGAATCATCATTGGATTTTGATATTGCTAGTATGAGTACCTAGAGGGGGTGAATAGGTGCCTAAACAATTTATCGATATACGGAAGCGATTCTTAACCTATGATAGAAAGTAAATTCTCTCTTAATTAACAAAATGAAATACGATTGAGGTAGAGAGAGTGAGGAAGAGAAAATTGAACACGGGATTTATAGTGGTTCGGCTTATTCCAAGCCTACGTCCACTCTTCCGCACTTGACAACCCACCGGCTGGATTTCACTATGATCAAAAGAGAAGTTACAGCACGGCTTTGCCTTGATTCCACGGTGTAGATGTTTTACCACACCTCCTCAAGGTCTCTCACAAATATAGACTCTCTTTTGTATACAAGTATTCGCTCAAAGGATTTATCTAAACAAATAGGAGCTTCAGACTTTGGAATTCTTCTATCGCGCACTCCTCGAATAACTAAGAACGTCTTCCTTATATACTCCTTTATGCCATCATACCCGTTGGCACTTACCAAAGGAATTCCTCCAATCTATCCGTTGGACAGAATCAATTAGGAAGATTGTTCGAGCTATTAAAGGAACGAGTTGATAGCCCATCAATCCTGTTCGCCCATACAATCAGGATCTCGGTTTCCATAAGTAGAACCTTCCAATAATATTTAGACAATCATCGAATCTTCAGTCATTGAATCAATCTTGATCAATCAAAGGATTCGATACGTCTTCTCCAACCACGAGATCTTCTCCGGATGATAAGGTTAAATCTGAACAAAACATCCGGTTACGGATAACCTTTCTTCAACGGATTAGATCTGTCAATGAGGATAGACTTTGAGTCTTGAGTCGGCTGTCCAGGAAGTCTTGAGAATTTAACTAACGAGTGCGAGACCTTCGGACTAGGCGATGGAAACGTTTTGTCAACTTCAAAACACTTTATGAAGATTTCTCCAACAATCTCCCCCTTTTTGATGGTGACAAAACCTTCCTGCAGATTTGGATAACTTTGACCTGCAAAACATTTCTCAAACACATATGCATATCTTATAGAGATGAATGGCTAAACCATTAACACTAGAATCTGCAACCACAGAAAATAGGTTAGTCTAGAATATAATAAAACCATCCATAAGATATCAATACTTGTTAATAGAAGCAGTCAAGTCCAAGTCTAGTTCAGTTCTCATCCAAACACAAAACAAAGTCAAAGTCTGTCAAAAACAGTTAAACAAATACACAATCCAACAAACAGTTAAAAAATGATTGAAAGTTTTTGATCAAATCATGCATCTCTCCCCCTTTTTGTCATCATTTAAAAAAGATGAGATGAAGTTTTGGGAATGCGGACAAGCTGGAAATCTTCCATAGACTGAACAATGCCTTCCAGCCTTTTAAAGTCTTCCTTCAGCTGTACAACCTCCTCACTCTTGGCATTGGCCTGATTCTGAATAGAGAGGGCTTGCATCTTTTCATTCAATGAACAGGAAGAAGCTTGACTTTCATTCTTCAAACTTTGAACTTCGCATCCCAAGGCATAAATCTTACATTTCATCTCCAAGAGAATATCCATGATTCTGCGAAAATCTGCTCCATTGTCAGTCTGAGTACTTGCTTCGGCTCGATCTGCATAATCTTACAGATTTGGCGATGACATTTCATGACCTTCCTCTGGAAATTGAGATGCATAAACATCTTCTGGGTCTGCAGGCGAGCGACCGACTCCTTCACTTGCATCAGGATATGAAGACGTTACTCCTTTCTCTTGATCTCCCCTTGTTTCCATGCCTACGGTGGAGAAGAGATTTCCTTAGGTTCTCCTTCTTCTCTTCTTTCTTCTTTGGTCTTTCTTCCTCGCTTCTTGCTCGCTTCTCTTTCTTCTTCTTCCTTCTCCTCTGCTTTTCTTTCTTCTTCTTCCTTCTCCTCTGCTTCTTTTGTCTTTTGTTCCAATTCTTTCTGTGGAACAGGACGACCTAAATTCTTCAAAGCCATTGCAGAGATGGTGATGTCTTCGTCATCATCTTCATCCTCAACGAGGAGAGCTCTTCTTCTCTTTGATGAAGCAGCCATGGGCTCCTTCCCTTTTCTCTTAGCGCAGAAGAGAGTTGATGAGATTTGGCAGGAGTCTTCTCCTTGAATTTCTCCAATTCCTTGCTCAGTTCCTTCAGACGCATTTTGGTCACCATTTTCAGTCCTACCACCATATGATCGCATGATCGAACACAAAAGATTTGCGGAGGCTGAATATTCAGATGTCTGAATAACTTCGTAACAAGGCTTGGGTAAGGGAGTTGACCTCTGTCCTTCATCACTGCTCTATACATGTGAAACATAACAGTATGAGGGAGAGAGAACTGCTTTCCACAGAGGATGGCATACATCAACTTTGCCTCAGAGCTTGAAACATTAGTTTTGGAAGTTGATTTCGGCCGAAGGCAATTGATCACAATCTTGTGAAGCAAGATGTTGAATGCATTCATCCGTGAGTATGTTATCTTCTCATCTGTTCTCCTGTCCTTCACCAGTTCAAGTGTGGCCCGAGCAATGGAAACTTTAATTGGTTGATATCTGCCTCTCTTAACTTCTAACACATCTGCCAGCATATTCATATCCACAACATAGTCTTGTTCTTTAACATTGAAGGAGAATCTATTCGCATCCAAAAAGCTAAGATTTGAATAGAAATATGCAGTCAATTCAGCATAAGCCTCAGTTGAGTCAGAGCAAAACTTTTCAAGTTGAAGATAATTGAACTTTTCCCTCAAGTTCACTTTCAAAGCATCCAGGAAAAATCAAAGTCCACACTCCTAGGGTTTATTACCCCACGCTTCAGTAATTTCGAGTATGAGATCCTTTTGTTCCTTTGATCTGAACAAATCTCCCCTTTTTCCTTGAATTTCAGCCGCAATACCCATTTTCGGTTGAAATAGACACAGATTGTCATCGTCATTCCTGTTGGAGAAATCCTCGTGAAGAGTTTTGAAGTTGACAAAATGTTTCCGTCGGTCTAGTCTCGAAGGTCGGCGGACTCTGTTGGTTAAAGTCGAAGACTTCCGGACAGCGAGACTCAAGACTCAAAGTCTATCCTCATTGACAGTCGATCCGTTGAAGAAAGGTTATCCCGAACTAGATGTTTTGTTCGGGATTTAACCTTGTCATCTGGAGAAGATCTCGTGGCCGGAGAAGACATATCGAGAATCCTTTGATTGATCAAGATTGATTCAATGACTGAAGATTCGATGATTGTCTAAATATTATTGGAAGGTTCTACTTATGGAAACCGAGATCCCGATTGTATGGGCGAAACGAGATTGATGGGCTATCAACACGTTTCTTTAATAGCTCGAACGATCTTCCTAATTGATTCCGTCCAACGGGTAGATTGGAGGAATTCCTTTGGAAAGTGCCAACGGGTATGATGGCATAAAGAAGTATATAAGGAAGACGTTCTTAGTTTTTAAGAGGAGTGCGATAGAAGAATTCCAAAGTCTGAAGCTCCTATTTGTTTAGATAAATCTCTTGAGCGAATACTTGTATACAACAAAGAGTCTATATTTGTGAGAGACCTTGAGGAGGTGTGATAGAACATCTACACTGTGGAATCAAGGCAAAGATGTACTGTAACTTCTCTTTTGATCATAGTAAAATCCAGCCGGTGGGCTGTCAGTGCGGAAGAGTGGACGTAGGCTTGGAATAAGCCGAACCACTATAAATCCTGTGTTTGATTTTCTCTTCCTTACTCTCTCTACATCGATCGTATTTCAATCATGTTGCTTCCGTATATCGAATAATTGTTTGTGCGCCTATTCACCCCCTCTAGGTGTTTATACTAGCAATATCAATTGGTATCGAGCCTATGTACTTACTTTATTTGAAGTGTATTACTTCATAGTAAAAGATCCATGGCTAGTATGCTAGCACGGGGCTGATGGAAGGGCAAAGCAATACCGGACCACCTTACTTTGATGGAAATGATTACAACATCTCGGAAGAACAAGATGAAAGCTTTCCTACGATCAAAGGATCCCTGGAATGGGACGTTGTAGAAAAAGGAATTACTCCTACCATTGCATCGAGTCTCGAAGAGGAAAAGAAACTGAAGAATCCGGTGGAATGTCTCGGGAAGAAATAACCAAGAGAGGACACTCGATGCAAAAGCAATTTAAGCCTTATATTGTGCTTTATCACCAACTGAATATAATAGAATATCTTCTTGTGGTACAGCAAAAGAAGTTTAGGACAGATTGCATATCACCTATGAAGGAACAGATCGAGTGAAGGAAACAAGAATCAACATTCTTCTCGGTCAATATGAAGCCTTCATAATGAAGCCAGGAGAATCAATATCTGACATGTTTAGTCGTTTTACAGATATTGTAAATGGTCTTGAAAATCAAGGTCAACCAACTTCGATCCCATGAAGGTAAACAAGCTACTGCGTGGACTCTCCAACGATTGGAATCACATAAAGACTTCGATAAGAGAGACGCAGAGAATTATGCCACTATCGTCGATGAGCTGATTGGAACTCTTCAGTCCTATGAAGTGGAAAGGATCAATGAAGATGAAGATCAAGAGGTAAGAAATCCATTGCATTAAAATCAAATGATGATTACGATGTTCTGATTGAAGAAGATATGGACGATGAGGAGCTTACTCTCATGATAAGAAGATTCAGAAAACTAAACAGAAAAGGAAGAAGGTTCAACTCAAAGAAACAAGGCTTTCAAAGACAGCAGACCAAGTCTGTTGATGATGAGGAACCAAACATAGATGTAGTCTGCTTTGAATGCAAGAAAAAGGGACACATCGAGACCCAATGTCCTCTTTTGAAGAAAAAAGAAAGGAAAAGCTGAAAAATTTGAAAAGCTCTCAAAGCTGAAACACTGGAGTGATCGAGTGTGAAGAAAGTGATAATGAATATGCCAATCTATGTCGATGGCACAATCGGACTCGGACTGGATCGGACTCGGGGATCGGACTCGAGCCGGTGAATTTGAGGCAAGTAATTTTAAAATTCTGTCAAAGTTTCTAAATATATTGAGGAACTATGCGTTAGTCTTAAGACTTCTCTCAAAAGTATTTCCAAACTAAAAGGAAAACTCAGCCCTAAAACAAAAGGAAAAGGTTTTAGAGAAAAAGTTAAAAGTCTAGACTTGTACGTTTCCAATCTTAAAGAAAGTGAAGAAAATCTTTTAAAAGAAAATGCTTTCTTAAAAACAGACTTATCTAATATATCAAAGAAATTTTCTATGGGATCTAAAAAACTTGAGAAAATTCTTTCGGCACAAAGACCTTACTTCAATAAAGTCTGTGCAGGTATGTGAAGAAACAATTCCTTGATTGATTTTCCTAAAGTAAAAGAAAGAATTAAGAAAAGGCTTTCAAGTGAGGTTTACAAAAATCACTTCAAGAAAGTCTTTGTAAAACCTGTAAGTAGAAATGCTCTCAGATGTTCTAAGTGCAACAGTCTGGATCACTTTGAAAAAGAGTGTCCTATGGTATGGAAACCTATTAAGAAAGTATGGGCTAATTTTGTTTATCTTACTAACACCAAAGGACCCAAGAAAATTTGGGTACCAAAGAAAGCTTGAGACTTTTTGTTAAATGTAGGTCTCCATCAAGAAACAGGTAAAGTGGTATCTTGACAGCGGATGCTCAAGACACATGACAGGAGACTCAAATTGCTTTATAAAGATTGCTCAAGTAAATGGTGGAAAAGTTTCATTTGGAGGAACTGACAAAGGAAGTATTGTGGGATTTGGAACCGTGAAAATTGGAACTCTCACAATAAGTAATGTTTTCTTAGTGGAAGGACTCAATTACAATCTTCTCAGCATTAGTCAATTGTGTGATACTGGTTTCAAGATCTCCTTTCAAGAAGGAACATGTTCCGGAATAAGTAAAGACTCTACTCAATCTTTTTCTCGGGTCGAAGACATGGAAACATCTATCTTACGGATGTGAAACCAAATGAATCGCAATGTCTTATCTCAATTCAAGACGAAGCAAACATGGCACAAAAGCTTGGTCATGTCAACATGAAGCAATTAGCCAAAATTTCTTCAAAACAGCTTGTTCGAGGATTACCCGGATTGCCATACCAAAAGACCGATTCATGCACTCCATGTATACGGGAAAGCGAGTAAAAAATTCTTTTAAGCCAATAAATCATGTCTCTACTAATCATGTTCTACGATTCTGCATATGGATCTCTTCGGACCAACCAGGAACTATGAGTATTGGGGGTAAGAAGTATTGTCTAGTAATTGTTGATGATTACTCCGTTTTACTTGGGTATATTTCCTTTCAAGTAAGTCCGAAACCTTTTCGTATTTTGAAAATTTTGCTAAAAAGGTTCAAAATGAAAAGGTTGTGTTATCTCTAGTATAAGAACAGATCATGGAGGTGAATTTGAAAATCAAGATTTTACAAAATTACGTGATGAATAACGGCTGTAAGCATATGTTTTCCTCTCCGTATACTCCTCAGCAAAATGGAGTTGTGGAAAGAAAGAACAGATCTCTTCAAGAAATGGCTAGAACTCTTTTAATTGAAAGTAGAATTTCTTCTCGATTTTGGCGAAAGCTGTTTCAACAGCTTGCTATATCATCAATAGAGTTTTCTTAAGATTTATTCTTGAAAACCCCTTATGAATTATTCAAGAAAAAAAGCCTATTGTTTCATACTTTCATGTATTTGGGTGCAAATGTTTCATATTGAAAAATGCAAAGATCGAGTTGGTAAGTTTGAAGAAAGATCGGATGAAGGTATCTTCCTTGGATATTCTACTTCAAGCAAAGCCTACGAGTCTATAACAAGAAGAGCGGGTGTGGAGGAGTCAATGAATGTCAAATTTCAAGACTCAACGCAAGATGAATCAAGTCGGACTCATCAAGAAGAGTCGAACACACTCTGAGACCCTCCAAAGTCTATAACTCAAGAAGCATCTCGGACTACGGAAAACCAGCTTCAAGATGTTCGTGAAGATCCAAATAAAGAAGAGATCATCAACCGGACAAATCAACGAGTAGCTGGAAGCATAAGTCTAGTCATCCCAAAGTTCTTATAATCGGCGAAATTAATGAAGGAATTCGCACCGGATCCAAAAGGCGAGAAGAGTCTGTCTTTGTGGCACTCGTTTACGAAATTGAACCAAAGAGCATAGAAGAAGCTTTATCGATGAAAGCTGGATTGAAGCTATGCAAGAAGAGCTCGAACAGAGTTCAGCATAAATCATGTTTGGGAATTGACATCCAAACCAAAAGGAAAAACTCTTATTGGAGCCAAATGGGTGTTCAGAAACAAGATAAACGAGAAAGGGAAAGTCGTACGAAATAAAGCAAGACTTGTGGCCAAGGGATATACGCGAAGAAGGAATAGACTATGATGAGACTTACGCTCCGGTGGCAAAGTTAGAAGCTATTCGTCTATTACTTGCGTTTGCTTGTTTTAAAAATTTCAGGTTATTCCAAATGGACGTCAAAAGCGCCTTCTAAATGGATTTATCCATGAGGAAGTTTATGTGGAACAACCGCCGTGGTTTGAAGACCCAAAGAAGCCGGACTCAGTCTTGGACTGAAAAAGGCTTTGTATGGTTTAAAGCAAGCACCTCGGGCTTGGTACGACAGGTTAAGTAATTTCCTATTACAAAATGGTTTTGTCAAAGGTAAAGTAGATACGACCTTATTTATCAAGAAGGAAAACAAAAGTTTCTTACTTGTTCAAATATATGTGGATGATATTATTTTCGAATCCTCTAATGAGAATCTGTGCAGAAATTTTCTAAGTCTATGCGAGGATGAGTTTGAAATGAGTATGATGGGAGAATTAACATTCTTTCTTGGTCTTCAAATAAAACAATTGAAGGAAGGAACTTTTATTTATCAAGAAAAATATGTGAATGATCTTGTCAAAAGGTTTGACTGGAGAATTGCAAAAAGGTAGACATTCCAATGTCAAGTTCTTTAAAGATAGACAAAGATGAAGAAAGGGAAGAAAGTTGATCAAAAGCTGTACGGGAGCATTATTGGATCACTTCTTTATCTTCTTGCCTCTAGACCTGATATTTTGTTGAGTGTTTGCATCGTGCTAGGTTTCAATCGGATCCAGAGAATCTCATCTCGGTGCTGCGAAACGCATCATTAAATACGTCGCTTCATCATCAAGCATCGGTCTTTGGTATCCTAAGAAGGAGACTTTAATCTTAAGGATATTCGAGACGCAGATCTGGCCGGTTGCGAGTTGATAGAAAGAGCACTTCAGGAACTTGCCGATTGCTTGGAAGCGGGGCCGGTGTCTTGGTTTTCAAGGAAACAAAGCAACTGTGTCTCTTTCAACAACGAAGCGAGTATGTAGCTCTTGGAAAAGCTGCTGTTCGCAAATTCTACGGATAAAACAACAGCTAAGAGATTTTGAAATTGAAGACTCATGCACGGAGATTAAGTGCGACAACACCAGCGCTATCAACCTCACCAAAAATCCAATTCTTCACTCAAGAGCAAAGCATATAGAGATTCGACATCACTTTATAAGAGACCATGTTCAAAATGGAGATGTTTCAATTCAATTTGTTGACTCAAAGAATCAGTGGTGGATATATTCACAAAGCCTTTGGAGAAAAATCAATTTGAGTCTATACGGACCAGACTCAATATTTTGAGGTATGAGGTTATCAAAATCTAAAGACTTTCAGACTCAGGCTTACAAGACTTTATCAGTCTTGGCTAAACCTTGGTAAGTCTTTCTCTCTCAATCTTATCTTGAAAAGGTACGATCATCGGTTTGTGTTTAAATTGTTGCTATATTTAATTAACATAAATATTGCATCGATTCATTTCAAAAGGAAGTTATTTTTGAAATAACTATTTTTTGCGGATAAAGACAGTTATTTTGAAAAGGCATATTTTTATTTCCTTTGTGACGGTTTGTTTATGTTTACTCTTCTTTTAACCGAACAAGACCGTTGATTT